>NW_024379135.1:0-12234 GCF_016835505.1 Polypterus senegalus
AAATTAAAACTTCCAGCCTCCATCGGTTTTAAAGGCTCTGTTTCAGAATCACCTTTTCTCTTACATCGTGTGGGCTGCTTATAAATGCAGCATCATAAGCTGACGATTACGATAAGTGTTTGGAAGGCAGCTAAAGCGCTGCACTATGGATCTGTAGTTTATTGTGTTACAGCACTTCATCCCAGTCCATTAATACAAAATACAGTATATAAAATGATCTCGGGCAGGTTTAATTACCGCGGGCGGATGTGTCCGTGGCCTTGAGTTTTACTATGGACTAAATAGAACTTGAAAAGATATATTCTTTTGAATGTGATCGCGCAATTCGATCGGCTGACCGCCTACAGTACATCGAGCGCGTGCTATTGTGGTTTGCCTCGTGCCTCAATAAGTTACCCTCCCTCAGCTCTTACTTTTTTACCGTTCATCTAATGAATACACTGAGTATGGCTTTACCAAAACAATAATTGATCCTGAATAAAGTATCCATTATTCATAAAGCTTCAATTGGTGATCGTCTTTCTCGTTAACGCATATTTTTCATCATCTCAAACCAAGGGGATCGAAGGTAAAATTAATAAAATCGTGCGTACATACTCAGTGCATCCCTCTTGGGAATCAACCTCGGACATCACCGCTAGAGGTAAAGCCTCTACTATTGCATCGGCGTGTGGTTTATCTATTTGAGCGTAGCAATATAATTTAGTTTTGTTCAGCACTCTTTGGAACTGTTGCTTTTGTCTGCGCTGCGTCCAGTTCCGCGTGAGCCGCTGAATATGGTTTTATATGTCACGCCTCGCTTCTAATTGTTTCGCTGCCTTCTTAATTATATAGTGCATGTTTTCTTAAGTGCTTTTGGAGCTCTTCCTGGTTTCTCTACTCCGAATTACGTGGGAGGAGCGATAATGTCACACAAAACTCCGCCCCTCCGGCTTTCGGAGCTGAACTCCATTACAGTAAATGGAGAAAAATAGCTCAGTTATGAACATTATGTAGAATTTGAATGAAACCTGCCAAACTTTTGTAAGGAAGCGCTAAGAAATGAGCCTGCAAATTTCAGCCTTCTACCTACACAGCAAGTTGGAGAATTAGTGATGGTCAGTGAGTCAGTCAGTGAGGGCTTTGCTTTATTAGTATAGATATTATATATATATATATATATATATATATATATATGGTTGAAATATTTTTACTGTCAAATAATGCAAAGAGTTCGCGACACGTGTTTTGCCCTAATTCTGAGCTCATCAGGCGTACACACTCACTGCATCCCCTCGTGTCAACCTCGGGCGTCAGCGCTAGAGGCAAATATATATACTTTTTAATGTAGGTAGATCATTTCAACCCTGGTTATTTTAAAAGTAGCTCGCAAGCCAAAACTGTGGGCACCCTGATCTAGTTAGCTGTGTAATAAGAGTTAGAAAGCATAACTTGTCCAGCGTGCAGTATTCCAGGCGAAAGTGCTTACGTGCAGAGTCGCCAGCTGCTGAGAAAGCACGCTTTGCCTCCACTGAAGTAAGCAGCAAAGTCATCAGATACAGATACACTTGTTCTAAACAACACGCTTGCCGTTGCTGTGAAACACCGCCATTTCAGCTGTTACTGATGCATCCAGTTTCTTGTCATCATTCTGTGATGGCAGTTCTTATCACGAATAATGCGGATGCAACAGACTGATGCATTGCAATTTCAAGTTGCTGTTCAAAGCTGTTGTCTGATAGACATCAATGAAGTCTTCAGTTTTCAACTATAACTCTGTTATTTCTGATCGATTTTACACTTTTACGTTTATAAATGCGAACTTGGCCATTCCAGTTTCCGGGAATGCGATAATGAAAAATGTCCGGAATCCTGGCCGGGATTGGTTTCCCCTAGTAGGCGGGTGGGCGGGATGGTGAAATTTGGTGGTTAGTTAAATTATTATTAATTATTTCCAATGCTCAATATGACTTCCTTTTTAAGGTTTGACACTTGTGCCAGAATATTTTTATTAAACTTAAAGTATCCAATTCAGGATACAAATTTTAAATAACAATTGTTATGACATAAACCAAGAGGCACAAGTATTGTCACTGTCAGGAAGAAAAGTGAAACAATAAAAAAAAATTAAGAAATATTCTTCAAAGCCAACTTGCATATGCAGGAGGTGTCTTCAGTTAAATATTTATTTTTTTTCTTCCTAGAAAGGAACAACCCATTTCTTTACAGTGTTCCAACAGCTTTTCAAACAACGTTGTATGTGGCAACTCATTTTTTGCCAAAATACATGGATCATAAAGCTCCCACAAAGACATCTCTCTGTAAGTTATTTAACACAGATACAGATCTTTCAATTTGACCAATTCCAGTTTTCTTATACGCTTTCCTAAAAGGTCAGCAGAGACTCAATGTGCAGTTTTACTTTTTCATGGTCCAGCAAGCTTTCTTTTCAATTCTTGTGCAAGGCACATTTACCAGTAACTCCATCCTTTGGGATGTTTGTTTGAATATTTCATGCACAGTGCACCACATACCATGTTCTTTGACCATCAGCCATTGCCTCTGCAATGTCTTTGTCTGAAATTGCCACATGAGGGTTGCCCTGCACCTTCATTAGTTTGTGGCATCTCTTTTCTGAAATAACTGAGCAGCGTTGTTTTCTGAACACTTTTTGCTCATGTTGGTAAAACGTTTGGAAAAATTAAAGTACCTATGAATAAAGGCTTTTGAGTGGGAAAGTGAGGCCTGTTGAATATACAATGCACACTTGCACTACGTCAGGGCAAGATATGTACAAAAAAGGAATGGCAGATGGGTCACTTTAACAAAACTACAGAAGCGTATTAGGGCCACGGTGAAGAAAAAAAAAAACTATGTAGAATAAAGTCACATGTTGACTTTATTCTTGCCGTTTATGTCGAGATTAAAGTCGACATTTCCACTTTATTCTCATAGTTTATTTGTCATTAAGAGTAGAATGTCGTAAACTAAACCTCATCTTAAAATCAATGTTTAATTTACTAGATTTTCTCAAACCAGGTCATAGGTAGTGTAGTGTAGTGTAATAAATGCTTTGTGTTAAGTGTTCCCGACCGCATTGTTAAATCACTACCGCTTCTTAACGGACTTCCTCTTGCACTGAGGAGGCGTGGGAGGATAGCTGCACAGAACAGGCTACATTCACTTCATGATATTCCTGCTCTCTGAACATTTACAATGCTAAGATACATACTTGATATTTTCATGATGAATTGCATTAAAGCATGTATTAAACAGGCACAGTAGTGTGGCAATAGTGCTGCTCCTCGCAGTAAAGGGTCCCCAAGTGTACATTCAGTGTAGAGAACTTTTGGCGTTGACAAAGCTCTAAAAAACTGGATGTATGGATGAGAATCGTTTGGTTTTAACTTAAATATTGTGTACATGTTGGGTTCGTGAGCTGGTGGTTGGAGACACGAACACAGAATTCAATGGATGTTCTTCTGCGCGGGTTTTCTTTATGAACACTGGAAGCCTCTTGAAAACATTACAACAGAGGATGTTTAAAGGTTAATGTTAAATGAAGAAGTTTGGTCTTACAAAACTAGTGTTTGGAGTTTGTGATGTTTAAGTTTAAATTGCTTTGTCTATTAAATATTTTTTTTAATAAATGTTTACAAAATGCTCCAGTTTCTTCTTCTATGGAGGGAAACTATCACCGGTAAAAAAAAACACAAGTGCCTTTTGAGGGTTCACAATGTTAACGGGGCTACATAATTTAAAAAAATGATTTGAGAATCACAGTCCTCTATGCAAATCAATTACTGAGATAAACTCTACATCCTGAAGCGCTATGAAAGATTTTATATTAAGCAACCGGCATCAAGCTGGCGGGTATACTTAAGGGTAAATTATGTAAAATAGTTGTAGGGAATTTATGGGAAATTTATGTGAAAGTTATTGTGTAAAGATTAACTATGTTCGTCATTGTCTTTCCTGTTGTAAATGTTATATGTGTTTATGCGCAGCCGTGGGTGGGTTGGGATATCCGTCCGGGTTGTAAAATGTAAATAGATCCCGCCGTTAAGAAATGTCGTTTCGTTGTTGACCTTAAAAGTGGTTAAGCGGATGAATTTGAGCTTTGCTTTCTGGCTATCTGTGAATAAAGAGATACAACAGGACAGAGCTGTTATTCATTTGCTAAGATTTCATCAACAATTAATGCCGAGACACTTCGAGTCGTGGCGTGTATGGGACACGAGTGCTCGTACTTAGTAGCTGGGTACAGCTGCGTGCTGCCGAGCGCTCGAGTCGTGCGGTGTATGGGACCGGCCCAGTACTAAAGAGCTGGGTACAGCTGCGTGCCTAATGCTGGCAATCCGCTGCCGACAGCTTGGAAGAGGTGCACGCGAAATCGGCGAAAATCTTCAAGACTCACCACGGGTGCTCATTGGTGTCAGAAGTGGGAGACCAGGCTGTTTAGAAGGCGTCATGGAACAGAGTTTTGAAGAAGTAGAGCGTGCCATCTTAGAGAACAGCGTTACGTTAAAACGCCTGATCAGCGGAGCTGCTGCGGAGAAAGAGGCGACCGACCTGATGGTGCCAGTGTTCCCCGGACAGTGTTGCGTCGTCAACGGCCAGAGTGGGTCGTCCGGCAGCCACGCGATACCCCAGGTTACCAGTGGGCCCGGTCCTCTTCTCTCGGTCACCTGCTAGCTGCCGCGATACAGCGGATTGATGCCCTAGAGCCCTACCTTGCACAGTGGACCTGGCGCGATCACAATGGAGTGGAACCGCGAAGAAGCTGCGACACTGGCCCTTGCCTTGGAAGGTCCCGCACTACAGGTACTCATTGATCTGACATCAGAAGAGTGTCGTGATCTTCAGGCTCTCACAGCTGCTCTCACCAGTCGCTTTGGACAAGAACTTCAGCAGAATGCAACAGAGACAAGCTGACTATGCCGTCGGCATGAGGGTGAGAGTATAGGGCCTTTGCGCTGGCGCCCAGGGTATTGAAAAGAAAAGGTTATCCTACCTTCGACAACAGTGAGGAAGAACTCGGACTTCTGCTTTCCTGGGGGCCTCACACCAGAACGTCTTCACCAGCATGTCTGTCTATCATCACCCGAGATTTGAAGACATACTACAGGCGGAGTCCCCGGGCAAAGCAACACCCGACCGAGTCGATTAACCAGAGCCGTTGAGCGAAGGGTGGAAGGGACCTGTCTGAGGTAGTGGGGGTCAGCCGCCAATCAACATCCACCCCGACAGAGACAACGAGTGGACTGCTTTTTTCGATGGGGAGAGCCAGGACACTTTGCCAGGGATTGCCCGCCCAAGTCCGTTACCTCGTCAGCATCACCGCGGGAAACGAGTCGGGTGAGGCCGTGAGGGGCCCTCGCTCGTTTTCCAGCACCCTAAAAAGACTGCTTCAAAGTTGGGCGCTGTGGATTTTCCACTGGACTATACCTGGACTGCACTATTGATGGATGGCCATGCAGTGCCTTAGTGGACACGGGTCCATATTTGTTTGCTGAGAAAGAGTGTTGCCCGAAACAGCTAGTCTTCTTCGAGGCTGGACCCCCACACATGAACTACATGCGTTACGGGTGAGCGGACAGTAATGCCGGAAAGAAACTGTTATCTGTGATGGTAGGGACGAGCCAGACCAACCACAATTCTGGCTTGCAGATATAAAGATCCGTGCATTTCTCGGGTTGGACTTGTTGGACGCTAGGAGGATGTGTATGTCTCTAGGGCCGTCCTTTGCTTAAGTAATGAGACTGTGCGCTCCAAAGCGGGCGGAACCGTCCTGGAAGGGCTGCTGGCTTGGATGTGCCTGAATCCATGCTCACCCGGGTCCCGATCGTTGCTCAGGAGATGCAGGGCTCAAGGGATCCTCAGGAGAATGTTGCAGCTCAGACCAGTGCTTCTAACGTCTTCCTCCGCGACCGCCCATCAGCTGAGACTCGCCGCTGTAGAGGTTGGGCCGTCAGTGGGGAACATCTGGCAACGACACAGCAGGAGCAACTTCAGCAACTTTGAGAGACTATGGGGCGTTTTTTGCGGCGAGAGGAGGACTGTACTAGGGCCCAATTTAGTGAAACATCACTAGACACTGGCAATACCACTCCCATTCGTTTGCGCCCCACGTTGCCTCTTGGGCGTCAAGCTGCCGAAATGATTTGTGAGATGGCAGCCAGCGGCGTCAGTGAAACCTTCGGACAGCCCTGGCTGCACCAATGTCATGATACGGAAGCAGGGGTTGGCGCCCTGTGTGGACTTCGAAGGTTAAGCAAGTCACTCGAAAGACTCGTACCCACTGCCACGCATCGATGATGCACTGGATTATGTGACTGGATCCTGCTGGTTCAGCACCTTGGACTTGCGCAGTGGGTATTGGCAAGTGGAACTAGCCAGAGGACCGACACAAACCGCATTCACCATAGGGCAAGGGTTGTGGCAATTCCAAGTGTAATGCCGTTTGGGCTGTAACGCACGGCCACTTTTGAAAGACTGATGGAGAGGTGCTGAAGACATTCCCCGAACCGGTGGTGTCTATCTGGACGATTGTTAATCCATGCCAGAGACTTTGATCAGGCTATCCACAACTTACGGAAGTCTTGGCGCCATTCAGAGCGCCCGGGTTGCGGGTTTAACCCGCAAAATGTAACCTCCTCTCCCAACAGACTCAGTTTCTGGGACATTTGGTTAGCGAGTGGGTGGCTACCGACCCAACAAAGGTGACTGCCGTGAGCAACTGGCCCCCACCAGCCAAACGTCCCGAGCTCAGGGCTTTCTGGGCTAGCTTCATACTACGAAGTCGTGAAAAACTTTGCAACTATTGCTAACCCCTTGCACCAGCTAACGGTAAGGGCCAACAGTTCGAGTGGACGGAGGACTGCGCGTGCCTTCCAACAATTCAAAGCTGCTCTTACCAGTGCACCTGTCCTGGCATACCCTGACCCCAACCAACCCTTATTTTGGACACGGGCGCCAGTAATGTGGGGGTCGGGCAGTACTCTCCCAAAGGGGAGACGGAGAAAAAGTGGTGGCTACTATAGTTGCAGCCTCAGTCGGCCGGAGAAAAACTACTGTGTTACCAGGCGGAACTACTGGCAGTCGACACTTCAAGCCTTACCTTTAGGCACTGTTCCACGATTCGAGCGGACCATGCTAGGGCCCATGGCTGTTAAACTTCCGGCAACCTGAGGGGCCCGGTGGCAAGGTGGATAGAAATACTTCAGGAGTATGATTTCGAGGTGCAACATCGACCAGGGCGGCAGCATGCAAATGCTGATGCCCTCTCTAAGCGCCATCGTCCTCGATGACTGCCGATATTGCAGCCGGCAAGAGGAAGGGGTATGGGACCATCACCATCAGCAGCGGACTAGAAGAAAACGGATGGAGCAGAGGAACCATTCACCATCGACCAGTTAAGGCAACTACAAACAGGCGACCAAGTGCTGAAGAGGTAAGGGCTGGCTGAGACCCAGAATGCCCGATTGGCAAACCGTATCTTCCAAGGGCGGAACTCGAAGTTGTTACATTCGCGGTGGGGCAGCCTGGAGTTGCAGATGGTGTGATCTACCGAAGATGGCAGGCACCAAGAGGGTACTGACCATTTGCAACTTCTGGTTCCCATGGCTTTTCGCTGCGGTCCTCCGTTGGGTTCATGGAGCAACTGGATCTGGGCACTTTGGAAATACAAAGACAGTCCCTCGGCTGCGGCAGCATTCTATTGCCCGGATGTCCGACAAGATGCGGAGATGCACGTCCACTGCTGTAGCGTTTGCCGAGCGCAGAAGGACCTGGTCAACGCTCTCACGCGCCACTACAACAGTATCTCGTCGGGCTCCCATGGAGATTGGGGTAGATGTGCTGGGTCCTTTCCCTACCACAGAGGCCCGGGAATCGTTTTGTTTTAGTGGCGATGGACTATTTTACCAAATGGCGGAGGCATACGCCATTCAGATCAAAGTGCCTCCACAGGCTCAAAAACTGCTGGACCGAAATGTTCACTCGATTCGGTGCGAATAGACTGTACAGCCACCAGGGCGGGGAAATTTGAGAGCCGGTTGTTTAAAGGTGTGTCACGGATGGGGTGAAAAGACCGGACCACCCCTTCACCCGGAAGCGATGGACTGGTAGACGTTTAACCGCACCTGGCCGCCCAACTTGCGATCCTCACTAGTCAACACCAGAAGACTGGGATCAACATTTGCCTCTGGTCTTGTGGGCGTATAGGGACGGCTGTTCAGGAATCGAGTCAGTGCACCGGCGGGCGATGTTCGGAAGGAGATCGCCGCGGTGGACTTGGTGTTTTGGGTCACCCCTGAGCCTGGAGCTTGCTGGCGGTCACGAAGCGGACTATCTCCGGCGATTGAAAGAGCGACTGGACACTGTACACCAACTGGCCAGAGAGGCCCTAGAGGAGCTGGAGGGCCGCCAGAGCGGGCATATGACCTCGGCGCATGGTCCAACCCAAAACAAGGGGACAAAGTGTGGGTGTTTTGCCCCAGAGGAAGCGGGTTGTCCCCAAAACTGCGCAGCATTGGCAGGGACCTGGAGAAATTTTGGATGCAATTTGGACGTGGTTTTCCGAGTCCGAATGCCTGGAACCCGAGAGCAGAGCGGGTGGTGCTGCATAAAGACCGTTTGGCACCATACCACCCATTGGCCCCAGCACCAGAAAGACTTGAGAACTAAAGCAACTCTCCAACATCCACCCTTGGTGCCGAGACAACTTGACAGTCTCAGGACTGAGCCTGGGACGGGTGATGAAGAGTCAGGCAGGCCCAACGTGTCGCGCCCGGCCAGGACATTTATCAGACTTTGTTTGTGAAAATAGGGTTGTGGGACACTAACCCCCTTGGGGCTGTGTAGCAACCCGGCAGTCAGCTAGCGGAGTGGCCTTTATGGGTAAATTATGTAAAATAGTTGTGGATTATGGAAATTTATGTGAAAGTTATTGTGTGTAAAGATTAACTAAGTTCGTCATTGTCTTTCCTGTTGTAAATGTTATATGTGTTTAAAGGAGCCGGTGGGGTGGGTTGGGATATCGCCGTCCGGGTTGTAAAATGTAAATAGATACCGCCGTTAGAAATGTCGTTTCGTGTTGACCTTGACAGTGGTTAAGCGGATGAATTTGAGCTTTGCTTTCTGGCTATCTGTGAATAAAGAGATACAACAGGACAGAGCTGTTATTCATTGCTAAGATTTCATCTAAGCAATTAATGCCGAGACACTCGGAGTGGGGGTGTATGGGACACAGTGCTCGTTACTTGAGTAGCTGGGTACAGCTAGCGTGCTGCCGGGCGCCGTGAGTGGTGCTGGTGTATGGGACCACGGCCGTGCTTAAGGAGCTGGGTACAGCTGCGTGCCTAATGCTGGCAATCCGCTGGACAGCTTGGAAGAGGTGCACGGCGAATCCTGAAAATCTTCAAGACTCGACCACGGGTCGCTACAATATGTTAAAGATGAGTTCAGCCCATAAAATCCATAAATTCATACGCAAGATTAGGGTCAGTGATCTTTTTCACTTTTATTACCACAATAGAATTTTCTGTCAATGACAACCATGCAAGAGTTAAACTTACTAATTCCTGTACCCACTAACCACCCCTCTACTCCTTCTCCATCCTTATAACTAAGATGAAATTCAAGTGAGGGAAAGCATACTTTCTTTGAAAGGCTTCAGAATCATTTTCCTAATACAGATAAACATCTGCAATCCAAAGCAAACCACCCATACACAGGAATTTAAAAGATTGTTGCTTTTCAAGAAAAAGCAGCATTTCTCTATGAAACACCAGATACTGAGCTGTAACAAACAGACCAGTCAAGCTGGTAAGAAAAAATCTAAACAAAATATCATCTTTTCACAGAGGGAAGAAAGATGTGCAGCAATAGCATTCATGCAGGCAAAGGTACTGCTGCTGCAGGAAGGGATATGTATCTGACACACTGTAGTCTCGCTGATGCCAGATGTACAATATATTCATCCTTACAATCACGAGTGACTTTTGATTAAAGCTGGGCGGAACTAATTAAATGGCTCACTGAGTGTCAAGTTCTAAACCAATCCAACCCATCTTGAAAGCAGTGCTCAAAGGAGTAGTGGGGATCTTTAACTGCAAAAAAAAAAAAGGTGCTCTTGTTAACATGCCCAACAAAAAAGCAAGCTAAATGAGTGTCATGTGCGGAGAGAGTACATTACAAGTTTTTAAAAAAAAAAATAACCTGTTTTAAAAATAAACATAACCTGATACAATGAAAAACTTTCTGTACCATCAGATCATCATTGGCATTCAACAGCATCAATGGACAAACGGTAACATAGAATGTTATGTTGTCCCAGATGCAGTGTGTTCTCTGTTGTTCAGTGTTACAGCGATAGTGTAGGAGTCAATGTAATTGTGAAAGAATTGGCTGCTTTATTCATGAAATTATGAACTGCAAAATATGCATTAGAAGTAAAAGATGTGTCACACCCTCTAAGAGAGCTGAAAACTGCAGATTTCAGTACTCAAAACACCTAGATCAACCAATCTGCCTAAAATCAGTAGATGCAAAAATCAACCAAAACATCCACCTTCTGACTGCATCTAAAGAAGAACTAAAGAAATTCAACACCACTGTCAACTAAAAATGCAAACATATAATGACAAAATAGCTGCACCCTTTTTAAAATGTTGTATATCCATAAACCAGAATGCTTATCTAAACTCTATTTGTTGTTATGTCATATAATCTGATTATACTTAGTTTAACTTTGCAGCATCACGGTGTGAAATTTTACAGTTCAAGTGCCTGAGTTCAAATTCCATACCTGGAGGCTGTCTGCTGCATGATTAAAAAGGAAAGGTCAACAGTGATTAGAGGCCTGGGGTTTGAAGTAGAGTGTGATTAGAAACTGGATAAAAGGGTATGATAATTCCTGGGGTCAAGCAACTCAAAATTCACTTATTGAATGACTAGCTTTGTGCTCAGGGCTGCCAGTTTCCTTCCCTGTGTTCAGGGCTTCTAGAAAAGGTACTGTCCAGACCCTAATAACCCAGCACTGGAAGAAGCTGGCCTGAAAATGTATGTATGCATTTAGTTTATTCTAAATGTGAAATGCAAGAAAAAAGCAACAGCAACAACAAAAATAAATAAATAAACCTTTGTGGGGCAACTACAACAGGAGGCCAGAAGAAATGGGTGAATTGCAGCACAAAACTCCAATCTACTGTTCAAAATGTAAGACTACTCTTTTGTCTAATGGTAAAGTAAAATTGTTTGAAGGACTGGCATGAAAAATACCTTTGTAAGTAAAGGTTTGGATGAGTACACAATTATATGTAAACAGTTACTATTTATTTGTTGCTTCAGAGTGGTATAAAACATGTTTGTGTCCATGTATATTTTTTTTCTAAAAAATAAAAAAATATATAAACGCAATTCTTGTTTGACAGATTGATTAGGTGCAAGAGACTTTTTTAAAAAAGGGATACTAAGTTTCCAAAAGGGGGCAACTTCTGCCAAACAGTACAACTTAGCAATGTTATGGGATATGACATTTAAACTTGGCACAACAATAGCTGACAGATTGGGTCACAAAAAAAACTTGACTCTATGCCTTGGTTATGCACTGTAAAATCCAGTTTTCTGGAGAAATCCTTAAAGTGCCAGTTATGTTTTTGTTCATTTTTTGTTCTATTTCTTTTTTATTTGGATGATGTTGGTGTGAACATAGGTTTTTAGTTATATAAATACTTTTTTTATTGAAAAATGTACAGCTCCTCTATTATAATAAATGAGTAATAGTTATTTATTTTTGGGTAACTTAGGTGCATTAATGCCAAAAAACCCCTTTGGGGCATAAGGGTCAAAGTGATTTTCTGTTGACTTTATCAGAAAATCTTACACTATTTCAAACTGAAACCTCAATAGAACCACATAATATCAGAATCAAGGAGTCAGGAACAAACTTCCTGTTCATTGCTGATCTTGTGAAACATCATGAGAGCATTTAAAGTAGCTATTAACTGCAAACAACCTTGATGAGTGATCTTCTCTAGTAAAATGTATTATTAATGTTACGACACAAGTAAAGGGAGGCTTACTTTTGGAACTAATAGGTGTACAAAGCTTTCTCAAGAAAAAAAAATCAATTGGAAATATATACAAGTCTGCGTCAGAGGAGCTGACAAACTAAGACTCAAGTGATAAGACAGAAGGCTCATTTGTATCCTGCAGTGGTCGATTACTAATAAAGCAAATTAGTGTTTGGCA
>NW_024379136.1:0-7280 GCF_016835505.1 Polypterus senegalus
TATCACTTTTGCCCGCTTACTTCCAATAATGTACAATTGCGTATGGTAATAAAGCATTATTTGTTCAAAGAATCAGATATGTTGAATGCATAATCTAAATCACCATAAAGTAATTGCATTTACACTGTGCATAAATTTCAATTACTACAACTACTCAACAACTTAATTTGCTTAAAATGAGAAAAGAAATGAAAATGCAGAATTGGGTTCTGAACCTCATGAGACTACAAAATATTAAAAATAGTATAAATATTGTACTGCGGTGGGCTGGCACCCTGCCCGGGTTTGGTTCCTGCCTTGTGCCCTGTGTTGGCTGGGATTGGCTCCAGCAGACCCCCGTGACCCTGTATTCGGATTCAGCGCGTTGGAAAATGGATGGATGGATGGATAAATATGTATGTATAATTTGAATGTTGCTTAATGCAGACATAACTGTGCACATTTGTGGTGTAATATATATACATTTTTAGCTTACATCATAGTGTTACATTTGGACCTGTAGAACTATGTCATTCAAGTTGAAAGTTATTTTGTCCCATATAAGTGCTAATAAAGTTGTCAAAAGAAAATTCCACAGTGCTCCTGCACCAGATATCCCTGATCTGAAGCTACAGTCTACTGCATTCTGAACAAAGTGTATTATTTTTCCGATAAGCAATGTTACTGAATTTGTGCTCTGTACCTGTATGACTAGTTATGGCAACACACAAAGAATACAACAACAACAGCATTTATTTGTATAGCACATTTTCATATTCAAGATGCTGCACAAAGTGCTTTACAGGATGAAAAAAGAGAAAAAAACAAAATATAAAAAATAAAATTAGGCAATACTAATTAACATAGAATAAAAGTAAGGTCCTATAGCCAGGGAGGACAGAAAAAACAAAAACAAAACTCCAGAAGGCTGGAGAAAAAAAAAACCAAAATCTGCAGGGGTTCCAGGCCACGAGACCACCAAGCCCCCTCTAGGCATTCTACCTAACATAAATGATGTCAATCAGTCCTCATGGTTTTCAGGCTACATGGAAGAACTTGACGATGATGGTCATGTGGACCTCTGGCCTTCAATCCATCAATGTAGGGACATCCGGTGTTTTGATCAGGTGGTCATGGTGCAGATCGCCACCACAGAAAAATGGAAAAAGAACAGCAGGAAAGTAGGGGTTAGTATGAATTTCAGAGCCACCAGGAATGACATTAATAATTAAATGCATATACAGAATATCAGGATTAAACTAAAATGAAGCAATGAGAAAGACATGTTAAAATAAGTTTTTAGCAGTTTTTTTAAAATGCTCCACCGAATTAGCCTGGCCTAAAATCAGGTCTAAAATTTTCAAACGCAGAGGAGTCTAGATTATTTTTCTTGAGCATGGGTTTAACTACAGTAGTCTTAACACAGTCTGAGAAGACCCCCGTATCTAATGATGAGTTTACTATGTCAAGAATACTATCAAGCAGCACACCTGATACTTCTTTGAAAAAACTTGATGGTATTGGGTCAAGGATGCAGGTGAAGGGTCCCCAGTTGAGAAATTATTTTATATAAATCAGGTAAATCTATCCTGGTGAAAGAATTTAATTTGTTTAAAATGGAGTACCGGGGTTTAAGAGATGTACTATATTATTTCTAATATCATTAATTTTGTGATCAAAAAATACAGCAAAAGCCTCACAAGTTTCACTGGAAGTTTTTTGGAGGCATTCCATTGAGTGACTTGGGTTTAGCAGACGATCAGTTGTAGAGACTAAAACTCTGGGATTGCTAGTATTGTTATTTATAATTTTAGAAAATAGCACCTCCTCTCAAGATGGACAATGTTGTTGTATTCTGTTATTTTAACCTTCAATATCTCATAGTGGATAATCAGTTTAATTTTTCTCCATTTACACTTAGCTCTCCGGCATGTTCTCTTTAGATCTGACATTCTTTGAGTCTTTCATGGTATAACAGTGCTAGAGGATTTTTTTAACTGTCTATTCAGTTTCAGCAGCAGCTCTCACTTAAGTATTAAAAATTTCCACCTTACTATTTACATTATCCTTGCTATTGTAGTAAGCACTACAAATGAACTGGTTACTTAGAATGTTTGTTAACTTTGGAGCTGAAGATGAATCAAAGAATCATTTTTTAACAATATACTTCTCGTGAATTATTTCTATATTAAATAGTAAGTGATAATGGCCTAAAAACCATTATCAATGATCTGTGTGATAAAGGCACTATTTTGGTGCCGACCTGACACGACTGACAACGTGGACGTGTAAAATAAACAAAAAGTCTTTATTTTCTTCAGCTGTGGGACACGTCTTCCCCCTGTCCCACTGACCCTACACAGTCCCCAAACACAAATTCACCCAAAACTTCCACTCTTCTCTTCTCCACTCCTCCCAGGGCAACTTCGTCCTCCTCCCCCTGACTCTGGTGCCCTGAGTAGTGGCTGCAGGGTCCCTTTATACTCCACCCAGAAGTGCTTCAGGTGGTAATTAACCTCTATTAGACTGCACTTCCAGGTGTGGCTGCATTGCCGTCCATATGGGCTCAGGAAGTCTTGCAGCTCCCTGGCGGTGGCCACACAGTCCAACCAGTATGAGCTCCAGTGTTCCATGCTATGGGCCCGATGTCACCGAGGGGCTGCCACCAAGTGTTCCAGGGGACATAGAGTGCATCCCATGGCTGCTCACCCAGATCCAGTGTTGAACGGGCATCCTGGCTGGGCGGGGATCCTGGGCCGTCCGCCACATCAGCTTCACATCAACTTTTAGTCTTCTAGTAATTACTAAATCCAATGTATGCCCTGCTTTGGTGTTGGCTGACTAACGTGCTGGTTCAAATCAAATGAGTCCAGGTGGTTCATGAATTCTTTTACTTTCGGATCACACTAATTACACTGATTATACACTACAATACACTAGTAAGACAAGCAAGGATAGACTTGCTCATCATACTATGGACGCCCAGGCTGCTATTTACCAAGTCCTATGTATTTGTTTGTTGCCCTTACACACTGAAGTGAAATGGAATTACATCAGCCAGAATGCAAGAGATGCTGAATTACTGACTGAGGCTTTCACCATGCCTGCACTCATGTTAGTAGGGGCAGAGTGCCAGTTTAAAAACTGTACACTGAAATAGAAAATGTGAAATAAGAGAAACAAACTTGGCAGTACCTTTTTAGATGTGTATGCAATTTTGTGTTCAGGCTCATTGTTCTTTTCCTCAGAATATAGAGTTCTGTGCAAAAGTCTAAAGCAATTGTGAAATAATGGTATAAAGCAGGAATGCATTCAAAAGAATTGCTATGAATGGTATCAAAGTGCACATAAAAACATAAATGAATATTTGATGTTATTACCGATAGCCAAGTTCTTATTTACACTTACATGCAGTTTCTGAAGATACCTGCATTTCAATTTTTCCAAGCCTCTTGGAGAACTTGCCACAGTTCCACTGCAGACTTTGCCTGTCTAACGTGCTTCTAGCTCTGTAAGTAATCCCAGACTTCCTCAATGATTTTGTGTTCAGTACTCTGTGATTGGTATAATATCTGTGGTAGGATTGCCTGTTCCAGATAGCTTTTTATGATTTTGGCTATTAAGTTGGGATCAATAAGATGTTTCTCTGATGATGATGAATCTACCTATACTTCTCAGCAGTTAGGGTAGCTATCGGTTTTGATCAAATCACCAACTCTGGTTTAGGAAAAGCAAACTTGTAAGGAACTTCCATAGTGCATTCTGTTGTCTACAGATATCTGTTCATGTAGTGTTCTCTAGGCTTTCACTGGGCAAGCTGCATTCTTGTAAATCCAAAAATTTCAGATTTTGACTTTTAGCCCTGCTGCTAATTTTCTCCAGTCTGATTCTCTGTTTCTAAGATGTTTTGCTTGCAGCTCTTCCATGAAGACCACTTTTGATAAGACTCTTCTAGACTTAAGATGGGTATAACAGAGTCATATTGTTTTTTTCACAGTTCTGAATTGATAGTGGTGCTGGGTATTTTTTTCTTGTGAAGGAAAGTAAGTTTGACAAATGTTTCATTTACTACAGTTAGTTTCTGTGACTGACTGCTGCTTTCCCAGTCCTCAGTCATGCCCATTTGTTTGTGTTTCTACAGAAGGGCTTTGAGAGCACATCTGGAAACACCTGTCTGCTCATGAAATTTCTGCTTAGGTGAGACCTTAATGATTCAGGACGACATTGTGTCTTGTTGCTCACTTTTGCAATGTGTAAGATTTTCAGGTTAAACTTGACACATATACCGCGACTCCACCTTTTTGGTATGGTTGCTCTTTGCCTTGTTTTATTCCCTCTAAACGGCTGTTCCTGTTTCAGTTAATCACTTTGCTTCAAGCTACATATTATGTTGTTCATCATTCACACCTGTTTGTTACTTTGTTTACTAAATGAAGCACTGGGCTATACAAAGATCTCACGTTTTTTAACTGGAATATGATCTATTACTATGCTAGTTTCTTCCTTTAAGGATGTTTAAAATGTTATTATATTGTTCCACTTTTGCAAGAGGAATGTTTGTGACTCTAAATCAGTTTTGTTCCATTGACAGAATAATCCAGAAGATATAAAATAACCATCTAAGATAAATATCTCTGTGAAATATTTTACATCCCTAAGATTTTTGCACAACACTGTACATACACAGACACATCCATATGCGATCCATATACCCAGTAATATACAATATGATCTCCTTAAGTACAGAAGGAAAAAAAGTCACAGCCAAGATTTTTTTTTTTCTCAAGCTGTATGGCCTAAAACCAGATTTGGTCCTGTTGTGTTCACTTGACATCCTGTGCATGACGTCCTTCCTGTCTTCCTTTTTGATTACTGAATTTGGATTTTGGACATTTTTGAATACAAATTTCTAATTCAGTTCAGTTTCACTTCAGTTTATTTTTTGTATAGCTCTCTTCACTGAGTGTACATGTAAAGTGCTGTGTCAAGTTTTCTGGTAAAATGTAAAGACACATTTAACAAATTACTAATTAAATAAAGCACACATAAAAGTAAATTTGTTTAAATAGAAAAATAAAGTAGTTTTAAACTGATTAACGTAAATGGAGTCCAGCAATATCAATCCATTATTTAATTGTTGAACTATGGCTAGTTGACAATGGACAAGAGAAAAACAAAAATTCACATCAGCAGCATTCCTGGAGAAAAAAAATCTTGGAGAATCAACCAAACGTTATTACAGAGAAAGTCAAAGACAGAGTTGGACAATATCACAGACCAGGAGAACTTGGCCAACTGGCCTCCCATCCTCTATAAAGTCTGGCTATACTGTCAAATCTGGCAATGGTAAATTTAGTTCCATTGATTCCATGGATCTCAGTATCTCAGGTGTCTTTTCCATAGGCAAGAAAACAGCTTGGCCTTACAGCAGTACCAACCAGGTTAGTAACTGTTCATCATTATTGTAATGCTTATATTTGTGTACAAATGGCTAACAAACAGATTTTTGCTTACCAATATACCTTCTACTGTTGTTTGCTCGACCCAAATAGCACTACTGTTTTGGTGTGTGCCATTAGCTACACTTCACAAGGTGACACGTTGAGCTGTGGTCTTGGGATATGCTAACTTCTATCTGAAGGTATAAGCTGCTGTTGGAAGACCATGCTGTGTGCGATTTAACCCCACAGCTAGCTGGCACACACTATCATTACCTTTCCAATATAGTAAAACAGTTAGTCTTAATGCCATTAAGACCAACCTTCATTAGTTGCCTTTATTACATACAAGAAGGGTGGATACATTATTTTAACCCTAACAGACTAAGATGGCTTGGCCACATGGAGAAAAAGACATGTACAGGTACACCAAGATATAGGTCTTTTCCATAGGCAGGAAAACAAGCTTGGCAGTACAGCAGTAGCACAAAATGTGTGAAGCTCAGAGGAAGGATTAAGTAGATGTGGTGAAATGAAAACAAAGGGATTCAGCCCAAAGGATACCTAGTGCCATGGAGAGTGGAGGAAAAGATTTGTGGGCAACTGGCCAACTTAGGTAAACCTAGAAAATATCCTTCAAAAACTTGATGACAATTAAACTGATCTTGGAATAACTATGTTTAAGTACTCTTCATACAAGTTATGCCACTGAAGCCTCTGTAAAGAAAACAAATCTGCCACAAGCAAATTCAAAAGAAATGACACTATTTCCAATAACTAAGAATAGATCTATAAAATATGATGCTCTGACATGTAAGTGCCTGATTTAGTAGATTTGATATTCTAAGGTAAAGGATGCTAAAGCAAATAAGGCCAGAACAGACAGATATAGCTGCTTTTTTATGAGCCTAGTTTATTTCTGCATGAATAAGACACTTGCAGTTCATTGATATAACCTTGTACCAAACAATTAAAGTGATTAAAAAATAAGCAGAAAATGTTAAAATAAGTTCAAAAGTAAAGAAGTCAGAAGAATCAGTTGGGGATAATCGAGTCTACAGACTACTTTCAGTCCAACTGATGAGATGAAATGAGAGGAGATAAGTTCAATGCATTCAAGCTGAAATACAGAGAGCGTAACTGATTCAGAAGTAATTTAATACAAAAAAGTGAAAAGCAAGGTCTTCTAACAAAACATTTGCTAAAATATAAGTAGGTGCAATGTGTTAAAGAATTTTCTGTATCTTATACAATTAAATTTCCTGTTGCTGCAGTGACATCATATCCACAAAAATAGACTTGAAGCGGAAAAAAGCATTTGTAGAGGTGAGCCAACTGGCTGCAGTGCTCTATATCAGCTGCAAGTAGAAAATGCTTTTGGAAGCGGTCTTGAACATTGTTTAAAAGCTTTCTATAAACATTACCCAATTAGAATTACGTTTGGCAGTAGAAGTTGAAAATTGAGCTCAATAAGGCATACATGATTGCCAAAGAAGAGCTTGACTTCTCTAAACTGAAATTGTCGAAGTTAATGCATAAAAACAAGGTTGACATTATATGGCGCACACTATAGAAAGCTGGTTTCACGTTACATCTACTTGCATGTCAATTCAGGCAGTATATGAAAAGTTAGAGATTACCTTCAATTTATGGCTTTATTCCTGTTAAGAGTAACCGATCCACACCACCTTTGGAGGACTGCAAAACTCAGTATACTCATTTGTCCTTCACAGTCAGCTTTCATTCCCTAGGACATACTTTAAGATAAATTTTAAAACGCTGTTAAATGTCTCTCTGTTCCTCAGTGCTGACTTTCTTCCATGAACAAATGAAGTAAGAACTATTATTAGCTCTTGTTTATAA
>NW_024379137.1:0-59441 GCF_016835505.1 Polypterus senegalus
TTTCCCCAAATGTTTTCAAAGTGCCTTCAACATCTCATACTCACTTTTTAAATCCCCTTTTACTTGCATTGGGACAAAACTGAAGTTGAATGAAACTCAATAGTCTTTTTGAAACCACTTGAACACATCTGCGACATAGTTTTATAAGAAATGAACTGTTTTGAACAGTTTCCTTGGAAAAAACCTTTCCACATGGTACAAAAGTGATTTTCAGGCCCAACAGCGTTATGGTGAATTCAAGTTACGTTCAAGTCTAAGTCTGTGGAGAATCAAATACTCTGGTAAAAGCAGTTCTAAATGATGAATTTTCCCCCTACCTTTGTTAAAAGAACTGTTTATTGTTTCCCAACTGTTTTCAAAGTGCACTTCAGCATCTTTCTCACTTTTTAAATCCCATTGACATGCATTGGGCCAAAACTGAAGTTGTGAAACTCAATGAGTCTGTTCAAAACTCATTGAAACACATCTGCGACATAGTTTTATACAGAAATTAACATGTTTTGAACAGTTTCCTGGTGGAAAACAAGTTTACACATGTTCCTGGGGAAAATGACTTTCCACATTGTACAAGCGTTATGGTTTCAAGTTCCTTGCAATCTAATCTGTGGAAAGTCAAAATCTCTTTAAAAGCAGTTCTAAATGATGAATTCCCCAGTACCTATGTGTAGAACTGTTTGATGGTTTTCCAACTGTTTTTCAAAATGTGCACTTCAACATCTTATACTCACTTTTTGAAATCCTTGACTTCATTGGGCCAAAACCAAGTTGATGAAACTCAATGAGTCTGTTATGAAATCATTGAAACACATCTGGAATAGTTTTTACAGAAATGAACTGTTTGAACAGTTTCCTGGTGGAAAATAAGCTTTCACATGTTCACAAGAGTGATTCAGGCCTAAGCAGCGTATGATAAGGTTTCAAGTTACGCATCAGGTCTATAGGTGATAAGTCAAAATACTCTGGTAAAAGCAGTTCAAATGATAATTCCCAAGACTTTATGGTAAGAATTCTTGGATGTTTCCCAACTGTTTTCAAAGTGCACTTCAACATCTCATACCACTTTTTAAATCCACTTTGACTTGCTTGGGACAAAACTAGAGTTGCATTGGAAACTCAATGAGTCTAGTTAATGAAACCATGAGACTATCTGCGACAATTTGAAACAAATGAACTGTTTTGAACTGTTTCCTGGTGAAAACAAGCCTTTCACATGTGTACACAAAAGTGATTTTCCAGGACACAAAGCGCGTTTGGGCGAATTCAAGTTAGTTAATCTAAGTCTGTGGAAAGTCAAAATATCTGGTCAAAGCAGTTCTAAAATGATGAATTCCAGTTCTTATGGTGAAGAACTGTTTGGACTTTTGTCCAACTGTTTTCAAAGTGCACTTCAACATTCTCATACTCATTTTGAAATCCCCATTGACTTGCATTGGGAAACCTTTGAGTTGATGAAACTCAATGAGTCTGTTGAAACCCTTGAGCCTGTCTGAAATAGTTTTATACAGAAATGAACTGTTTGAACAGTTTTCCTGGTGGAAAACAAGCCTTTACAGTTTGTACAAGAAGTGCATTTTCAGGCCACGAACAGCGTGTGGTGAATTCCAAGTTACCTTCAAGTCTAAGTCAGTGGACAAGTCAAATACTCTGGTAAAAACAGTTCTTAAAAAGAAATTTCCCCCGTACCTTTATGGGTTTTTAACTGTTTTGGGTGGTTTTTCCCCAAATGTTTTTTCAAAGTGCACTTCAACATCTCCTTTCTCACTTTTTTTAAATCCCCCTTGACTTTTCATTGGGGCCCAAAAATAAATTTAATGAAATAATGGTCTGTTTGAAACCACTTGGGAAAACATCTCGACATAGTTTTTTCAGAAATGAACTGTTTTGAACAGTTTCCCGGTGGAAAACAAATTTTTAAAAATTTTAAAAATGAATAATTTTGGGAAAATTAAATTCCCTTTAAAATCTTTAAATTTGGGACAAAAACCCGGAAAAGTTTAAAAAAACCCCCAAAAGGCTTTTTGAAAAACTTTTTGGGGGTTTTTTCCCCCTATTTAAAAACCAAAATGAAATTTTTGAAACCTTTCCTTTGGGAAAAAAAACCCAATTGGTGAAACCAAAAAGATTTTTAAAACCCGGCCCCCAAAAACCCCGTTTGGAAATTAAGTTTTAAAGTTTCCCGGGGGAAAAAATAAAATTGAAAAAGGCAGGCCCAAATTTTTGAATTCCCCAGGTTAACCTTTTATTTGGTTTAAACGTTTTGGGTTGTTTTCCCCAACCCTTTTTTAAAAAGGTTTTTTCCCCCTTTTTTAAACACCTTTAAACCCTTTACTTTTTTAAATCCCCCCTTGACTTGCATTGGGCCAAA
Organism: Polypterus senegalus; assembly: GCF_016835505.1. NCBI lineage: Eukaryota > Metazoa > Chordata > Cladistia > Polypteriformes > Polypteridae > Polypterus > Polypterus senegalus. The sequence continues at coordinate 2,366 of NW_024379137.1, forward strand.
ACGAAGTTGAGTGGAAAAAATGAGTCTGTTGGAAACCATTTAAAACATCTAGGAAGTTTTTAAAAATGAACTGTTTTTAACAGTTTCCCGGTGAAAAAAAAGCCCTTTACATTTTACACAAAGTGATTTTCAGGCCCCGAAGCGGGGTTATGGTGAATTCAAGTTACCTTCAAGTCTAAGTCTTTGTAAAATCAAAAAACTCGGGGCAAAAAAATTCTAAATGATGGTTTCCCCGTCCTTTATGGTGAAGAACTGTTTGGGTGGTTTCCCAACTGTTTTCAAAGGTGCACTTCAACATTTATACTCAATTTTAAATCCCATTGACTTGCTTTGGGGCCCAAAAATGAAGTTGAGTGAAACTCAATGAGTCTGTTGTGAAACCACTTGAAACACAACTCACGAAATAGCTTTTTTAACAGAAATGAACTGTTTTGAAAAGTTTCCTGGTGGAAAACAAGCCTTTTTGTACACAAAGTGATTTTCCCGGCCCTGAACGGGGCTGTGGGGAATTCAAGTTACCTTCAAGTCTAAATCTGTGGAAAATCAAAATACTCTGGGAAAAGCAGTTCTAAAATGAAATTTCCCCCGTACCTTTATGGGTTTGGGAAATGTTTTTGGGTGGTTTTTCCCCAAATGTTTTTTAAAATGCCTTAACATCTCCAAATCACTTTTTAAATCCCCCTTGACTTGCATTGGGCCAAAAATGAATTAGGGGAAAATCAATAGGGCTGTTGTTAAACCACTTGAAACACATCTGCGACATAGTTTTTACAGAAATGAAATTTTTGAACAGTTTCCTGGTGGAAATAAAAAATTTACACATGTGCAAAAGTGATTTTCCAGGCCCCGAAGCCTTATGGTGAATTCAAGTTACCTTCAAATCAAACTCTGGTTTGGGAAAATCCAAAAACTCTGGTAAAAACAGTTCCCAAAAATGAATTCCCAAAATACCTTTATGGTTAAAAACTGTTTTGGGTGGTTTCCCAACGTTTTTCAAAATGCCTTAACATCTCTACTCCTTTTTTAAATCCCCCTTGACTTGCATTGGGCCCCAAAAATGATTAATGAAATAATGAGTCTGTTGTGGGAAAACCCTGAAAAACATCTGGCATAGTTTTTTCGAAATGAACTGTTTTTTTAAAGGGTTTCCCGGTGGGAAAACAAAAAATTTCTACATGTTTACACAAAGTGATTTTTAGGCCCTGAAAGCGTTGTGGTGAATTCAAGTTACCTTCAAGTCTAAGTAGGGGGAAAATCAAAATACTCCGGTAAAAAAGTTCCTAAATATGAATTCCCAGTACCTTTATGGTGAAGAACTGTTTGGATGGTTTCCCAACTGTTTTTTAAAGTGCACTTAAAATTCCCCATACTCACTTTTGAAATCCCCTTTGACTTGCATTGGGACAAAACTGAAGTTGAGTTTAAACTCAATGAGTCTGTTGTGGCACTTAAACACATTTCGACATGTTTTTGAAATGAACTTTTTTGAACAGTTTCCTGGGGGGGAAAACAAAAACCACACGTTTTACACAAAGTGATTTTCAGGCCCTGGCGCGTTATGGGGTTAAGTTACCTTCAAATCAAACTCTGTGGAAAGTCAAAATACTCTGGGAAAGCAGTTCTAAATGATGAATTCCCCAAAATACCTTTATGGTTAAAAACTGTTTTGGGTGGTTTCCCCAAATGTTTTTTAAAGTGCACTTCAACATTATATCTTTTGAAATCCCCCTTGACCCTTGGGGAAACTGAAGTTGAGGAAACTCAATGAGTCTTTTAAACCGAAACACATCTGCGACATAGTTTTTTTCAGAAATGAAATTTTTGGTTTTTCCCGGGAACAAGCCACACTTGTACACAAAGTGATTTTAGGCCCAACGCGTTTGGAATTAATTACCTTAAAAAAAAATCTGTGGGAAAGTCAAAATACTCTGGTAAAAACAGTTCTAAATGATGAATTCCCAGTACCTTTATGGTTAAGAACTGTTTGGATGGTTTCCAACTGTTTTCAAGTGCACTTCAACATCTCATACTCACTTTTGAAATCCCCATTGACTTGCATTGGGCCAAACTGAAGTTAAGTGAAACTCAATGAGTCTGTTGTGAAACCACTTGAAACACATCTGCGACATAGTTTTTACAGAAATGAACTGTTTTGAACAGTTTCCTGGTGGAAAACAAAGCCTTTACACATGTGTACACAAAGTGATTTTCAGGCCCTGAAAAGCGTTATGGTGAATTCAAGTTACCTTCAAATCAAACTCTGTGGAAAGTCAAAATACTCTGGTAAAAGCAGTTCTAAATGATGAATTCCCAGTACCTTTATGGTTAAGAACTGTTTGGATGGTTTCCCAACTGTTTTCAAAGTGCACTTCAACATCTCATACTCACTTTTTGAAATCCCCTTTGACTTGCATTGGGCCAAAACTGAAGTTGAATGAAACTCAATGAGTCTGTTTTGAAACCACTTGAAACACATCTGCGACATAGTTTTATACAGAAATGAACTGTTTTGAACAGTTTCCTGGTGGAAAACAAGCCTTTACACATGTGTACACAAAAGTGATTTTCAGGCCCTGAAGCGTTGTGGTGAATTCAAGTTACCTTCAAGTCTAAGTCTGTGGAAAGTCAAAATACTCTGGTAAAAGCAGTTCTAAATGATGAATTCCCAGTACCTTTATGGTTAAGAACTGTTTGGATGGTTTCCAACTGTTTTCAAAGTGCACTTCAACATCTCATACTCACATTTTGAAATCCCCATTGACTTGCATTGGGCCAAAACTGAAGTTGAGTGAAACTCAATGGTCTGTTGTGAAACCACTTGAAACACATCTGCGAAATAGTTTTTACAGAAATGAACTGTTTTGAACAGTTTCCTGGTGGAAAACAAAGCCTTTCACATGTTACACAAAGTGATTTTCAGGCCCTGACACATGTGTACACAAAGTGATTTTCAGGCCCTGAAAGCGCGTTATGGTGAATTCAAGTTACCTTCAATCAAATCTGTGGAAAGTCAAAATACTCTGGTAAAAGCAGTTCTAATGATGAATTCCCCAGTACCCTTTATGGTTAAGAACTGTTTGGATGGTTTCCCAACTGGTTTTCAAAGGGCACTTCAACATCCCATACTCCACTTTTGAAATCCCTTGACTTGCATTGGGCCAAAACTGAAGTTGAGTGAAACTCAATGAGTCTGTTTGAAACCACTTGAAACACATCTGCGACATAGTTTTTACAGAAATGAACTGTTTTGAACAGTTTCCTGGTGGAAAACAAGCCTTTACATGTGTACACAAAGTGATTTTCAGGCCCTGAACGCGTTATGGTGAATTCAAGTTACCTTCAAGTCTAAGTCTGTGGAAAGTCAAAATACTCTGGTAAAAGCAGTTCTAAATGATGAATTCCCAGTACCTTTATGGTTAAGAACTGTTTGGATGGTTTCCCAACTGTTTTCAAAGTGCACTTCAACATCTCATACTCACTTTTGAAATCCCTTTGACTTGCATTGGGCCAAAACTGAAGTTGATGAAACTCAATGAGTCTGTTTGAAACCACTTGAAACACATCTGCGACATAGTTTTTACAGAAATGAACTGTTTTGAACAGTTTCCTGGTGGAAAAAAGCCTTTCACATGTTACACAAAGTGATTTTCAGGCCCTGAAGCGCGTTTGGTGAATTCAAGTTACCTTCAAGTCTAAGTCTGTGGAAAGTCAAAATACTCTGGTAAAGCAGTTCTAAATGATGAATTCCCAGTACCTTTATGGTTAAGAACTGTTTGGATTGTTTCCCAACTGTTTTCAAGTGCACTTCAACATCTATACTCACTTTTGAAATCCTTGACTTGCATTGGGCCAAAACTGAAGTTGATGAAACTCAATGAGTCTGTTTGAAACCATGAAACACATCTCGACATAGTTTTTACAGAAATGAACTGTTTGAACAGTTTCCTGGTGGAAAACAAGCCTTTACACATGTTACACAAAGTGATTTTCAGGCCTGAAGCGTTTGGTGAATTCAAGTTACCTTCAATCAATCTGTGGAAAGTCAAAATACTCTGTAAAGCAGTTCTAAATGATGAATTCCCAGTACCTTTATGGTTAAGAACTGTTTGGATGGTTTCCCAACTGTTTTCAAGTGCACTTCACATCTCATACTCACTTTTGAAATCCTTTGACTTGCATTGGCAAAACTGAAGTTGAATGAAACTCAATGAGTCTGTTTGAAACCACTTGAAACACATCTGCGACATAGTTTTTACAGAAATGAACTGTTTGAACAGTTTCCTGGTGGAAAACAAGCCTTTCACATGTGTACACAAAGTGATTTTCGGCCCTGAAGCGTTTGGTGAATTCAAGTTACTTAGTCTAAGTTTGGAAGTCAAATACTCTGGTAAGCAGTTCTAAATGATGATTCCAGTACCTTTATGGTAAGAACTGTTTGGTGTTCCCAACTGTTTCAAGTCACTTACATCTTACTCCTTTGAAATCCTTGACTTCATTGGGCAAAACTGAAGTTGTGAAACTCAATGAGTCTTTGAAACCATGAAACACATCTCGACATAGTTTTCAGAAATGAACTGTTTGAACGTTCTGGTGGAACAAGCCTTTACATGTGTACACAAGTGTTTCAGGCCCTGAAGCGTTTGTATTCAAGTACCTTCATCATCGTGGAAAGTCAAAATATCTGTAAGCAGTTCAATGATGATTCAGTACCTTTATGGTTGACTGTTGGATGTTAACTGTTTTAATACTCTCGCATTTTGAAACCTTATGAATTGTGAAACTTCCCGATTGTTTAACTTTCCTGGGAAAAGTGCTTTTCAACATCGTCATACTTTTTTCCCGGGGAAAAAAAAAAAATTTTAAAAATTTCCCCCCCGGGGGTTAAAATTTTAAACCCCAAAAAAATTTTTTTTGGGGAAAAAAATTTTTTTTAAAAAAAAAATTTAAAAACCCCCAAAAAAATTTTTTTGGGAAAAGGGGGGTTTTTTTTTTAAAAACCCCCCATTTTTAAAAAAAAAAAATTTTTTTTTTTTTAAAAAAAAAAAAAAAATTTTGGGCCCCCTTTTTAAAAAAACCCCCCCTTTTTTTAAAAAAATTTTTTTCCCTTTAAAAAAAATTTTTAAATTTAAAAAAAATTTTGGGGAAAGGTTTTTTGGGGCCCCCTTTTTTTTTTAAATCCAAAAACCCCTTTTTAAAAAAAATTTTTAAAAAAATTTGGTTTAAAAATTTTGGGGGGGGTTTTTTTTTTTCCCCTTTTTTCCCTTTTTTTTGGAAAAACCCCTTTTTCCCTTTTAAAAGGGGAAAAAAAGTTTAAAGGGGTTTTTTAAAAAAAAAAAACCCCCCAAAGGGTTTTTAAAAAAAATTTTTAAATTTTGGGGAAAAAAAAAAATTTCCCAAAAAAAAAAGGTTTGGGGGTTTTTTAAAAATTTTTTTTTTTAAAGGTTTAAAAATTTTCCCCCTTTTTTAAAATTTTTTTCCCCTTTTTTTTAAAAACCCGGGGGGGTTTTAAAATTTTTGGGGGGCCCCTTTAAAAAAATTTTTTTTTTTCCCCCCAAAAAAAAAAAGGGGTGGAAAAAATTTTTTAAACCAAATTTAAACCCCCCGGGAAAAGGTTTTTTAAAAAGGTTTTTAATTTTTGGGGGGGAAAAACCAAAAAAAAATTTTTTGGGGCCCCCGCGGGGGGAAAATTTTTTTTCCCCCCTTTTAAAGGAAAAAAAAAACCCCTTTTTAAACCCCCCTTCCCTTTTTTAAAAATTTTTGGGGAAAAATTTTTGGGGGGTTTTTTTTTTTCCCCCCAAAATTTTAAGAAATTTAATTTTTTAAAAAAGGGGGGGGTCAAATTTTTTTCCCCAAAAAATTTTTAACCCCCTTTTTTTTCCGTTTTCCCCTTTAAAGGGAAAAAAAAAACCAAAAAAAGGTTTTAAAAAACCCAATTTTTTTTTTTTTTGGGGTTTCCCTTTTTTTTTCCAAATTTAAAACCCTTTTTTTTAAAAAAATTTTTGGGGGAAAAATGGTTTTAAAAAAAAAATGTTTTTTTAAATTTTTAAAACCCTTTAAAAAAAAAAAAAAAAACCCGGTTTTAAAAAAACCCCCAAAAAATTTTAAAAAAAAAAAATTTGGAAAGGGTTTTGGGGAAAAAACCCCCCAAATTTTTTTTGGGGGGGGAAACCCCCAAAAAGGGGGGGAATTAAGGAAAAAAGTTTTATGGGAAGGGGGGGGGAAAATTTAAATTTTTTAAAATTTAATTCCCCCCCTTTTTTTTTTTTGGGCCCAAAAAAAAAATTTTTTTAAAAAGGTTTTTGGGTTTTGGGGGGGTTTTTTCCCCAAAGGGTTTTTTAAAAATTTCCTTGGGAAAAAAGGGGGTTTTTTCCCTTTTTTTTAAATTTAAAAATTTTTAATTTAAAAAAATTTTAATTTTGTTTTTTAAAAACCTTAAAAAAAATTTTTTTTTTTTTAAATTGGGAAAAAAGGGGTTTCCCAAAAATTTTTCGGGGAAAAGAAAAAACCCTTTTTTTTTCCCCAAAAAAAATTTTTTTTTAAAAAAACCTTTTTTAAAAAAACCCCCCCCTTTTTTAAAAAAAATTTTTAAAATTTTTTAAAAAAATTTTTTCCCCCCAAAAAAATTTTTTTTAAAAATTTTTTGGGGAAGAAATTTTTTTTCCCCCGTTTTTAAAAAAAACCCCCCTTTTAAAAAAATTCCCCGGGGAAAAAATTTTTGGGGCCCAAATTTTTTAAAAACCCAAAAACCCCCTTTTTTTTTTCCCAAAAAAATTTCCGGGAAATGGAAAAAAGGGTTTAAAAATTTTTTTTTCCCCCCCAAAAAAAAGGGAAAAAAAAAAAAAAAGGGGGGTTTTTTTTTTTTAAAAAAAAAAAAAAAAAAAAAATTTTTTTTTAAAAAATTTTTTTTTTCCCTTTAAAATTAAAACCCCTTTTTTAAACCCCCCCTTTTTTTTTTTAAAAAAAAAAAAAAATTTTGGTTTTTTTTCCCCCCTTCCCAAAATTTTTAAAAAATTTTTTCCCTTTTTGGGAAACCCAAAAAAAATCATTGTTTTGAACAAGTTGTGAAAAGACTTTTAAACCGTGAAAATCTTCTACGATGGTGAATCAAGTTCCTTAAGTAAAGTCTGAACAAATATTAAGGTCTAAATGATGAATTCAACCTTATTAAGTGAACGTTTGGAATAGTTACCAACTTGTTCAAAGCACTTCAAATCTCAATTACCCATTAATCCATTGAAATTTTGGGCCAACTAACTGATTGAAAGCCAATGGTATTTAACCAACCTTTGAAACCCATTGACTTGCATGGCCTTTAAAAATGAATGATTAAACAGGTTCTGGTGAAACACTAAACACACTGCTGTACATAGTTTTTCAAAGCCTGTTAGAACAGTTTGGTGAAGTAATACCTCAGTCTAACTTGTAAAGTCAAAATATTTCAGGCCGAAGTCTAATTGAATTATTCCGTCACTTCTAAGTTGAAAAGTTAAATGTTTGGCAAACTGTTTCTAAAGATGATTCACAGTCTTTATAAACTATTTGGATGGTTTCCCAACTGTTTTCAAAATGACTTATAACTCAATACTTGTTAAATCCACTTGAACCTTGGAAATAGTTTGAATGAATGAACTTTTTGAACTGTTTCCGATGAAACACATCGCTTAAGTTTGTACAAAATGAACTGTTTTGCAGTTTCCCTGAAACAGCCTTTACAAGTGTCACCAAAGTGATTTCGGAAGCAAAACTGGTAGAATTCAATACCTTTAATCAATCTGTGGAAGTAAAATTCTGGTAAAAGCAGTTTAATAGAATTCAGTACCTTTACTGGTTAGAACTGTTTGGAATGCTTTCAACTGTTTGCCCAAAAATGCACTTGAAAACTCATACTCTTGTTGAAAATTGCATTCACTTGCATGGCAAATTGAAGAATGAAACTCAATGAGTTTTGTAAACCTTGAAACATCAACTCTACATGTTTTACAGAAATGAACTGTTGAACAGTTCTGGAATTCAATTTACCATAATAACAGTGAAATTCAAACCCTACGAAGCGTTGTGAATATAAGTTACCTTCAACTCTAATTTGAAAGTCAAAATACCTTAAAACATCTAATGTAAATCCCAATACTTGTAAGCAGACTAAATATGATTCCACGTCTTATGCTAAACATTTCATACTTTTCAAATTCAAATGACTTGCAATCTCAAAACTATTGAGTAAACCATGATGTTTGGCAAACCTAATTGAAACAATTCAATTTAAGTAAAACGTTGAAACATTCTGTGAAATACTTTTAGAAATAATGTTTGAAAAGATTTTCCGGTGGAAAAAAGCTTACATGTGTAATCAAGTACTTTCGATCAAACTTGTGAATCAAATACTTAAATAAACTTTGAAAGAGAATCCAAATACTTTGGTTAAACTTCTAAATGGTTTCAACTGTTTCAAAGTACCTTAAGATCTTTGTGTTTTCAAATCCATTATACCTTGGCAAAACTGAGTTGAATTGAAAATCACTGTTTGATAAACGATTGGACAAACTTATGAATAATGTATAACTTGAAATCATCTGTGGAAAATGTTTAAAATGTGTTCAAAGGTTTCAGGTGGAAACAACCTGTTAACTGGTAGAAGTTACCTTAAAAACTTGTGAAATTAAATACTCTGTCAACATTAAACTCTGTGAACCAAATACTTTTGGAAAAGAACTTTTGAATGTTTCCCAACTTTTTCAAAGACTTTTCATTTTACCATTTTTGAAATCCATTCTAATAGCCAAACTAAGTTGATGTAAACCATGAGTCTGGTCAAACTAATTGAATAAACTAACGACTGTTGTGAACAGAAATGAACTATTTTAACAGTTTCTGCAGAAACAAGCTTTTAACAGTTTCTAGGAAAACAAGTTTTAGGCCTAAACGAGTTGTGGTGAAGCTCAGAGCGCCTTGGAATCAGTGACTGTCAAAATAACTGTAGAATCAAAATTCTGGTGAAAACATCTAAATGATAAATATTTTTGAAGGTTTACTTAACTTTTTCAAAGGCACTTCAACATCTCATACTCACTTATTGAAATCCCCATTGACTTGCATTGGGCCCAAAACTGAAGTTGAGGGAAACTCAAGAGTCTGTTGTTAAACCTTGAACACATCTGCGACAATTTTTTACAGAAATGAACTGTTTGAACAGTTTCCTGGTGGAAATCAAGCCTTTACCATGTGTAACAAGTGATTTTCAGGTTACCTGAAGCGTATGGTGAATAAGTTACCTTCAAATCAAACTCTGTGGAAAGATCAAAATACTCTGGTAAAAGCATTCTAAATGATAGAATTCCCCAGTCACCTTTATGGTTAAGAACTTTTGATGGTTTCCCATCTGTTTTAAGTGCACTTCAAATCTCATACTCACTTTTTGAAATCCCATTGATTGATTGGGCCAAAACTGAAGTTGAATGAAACTCAATGAGTTTGTTGAAACCACTTGAAACACATCTGACATATTTTTACAGAAATGAACTGTTTTGAACAGTTTCATGGTGGAAAACAACTTTCTACATGTTTACACAAAGTGATTTTCAGCTGAAATCGTTGTGGTGATTCAATTACCTTTAAGTTAGAAAGCGAAATACTCTAAAACTAGTTAAAGAGTTCAATATGATTTCAGTAAACTTTTGGATGGTCCCAATGTTTTCAAAGTTCCTTCAACATTTTTCAAGTTTCAACATCTTGCTACATTTGAATAACTTGAATAAACTCATTGGGTCAAAATGAACTTGAAACTCAATGAGTCATGTTTGAAACCACTTGAACACATTTTTGAGACATTTCTGTGGAAAATGAACTTTTTGAAAGTTCCAATGGTGGAAAACAAGCCCTGAACCATGTGTAACACAAGGATTTTCAGGCCTGAAGCTGTGGTGAAAATCAAGTTACCTTAACAGTTCTAAATGATTCCAAAATCCTTGGTAAAGTTTAAATGTTAGATTGATTCCCAAGTACTTTATGTTAACTGTTTATATTCCCAACTGTTTTCAAATGACTTATCATTCATACTAGTTTTTGAAATCATAGACTGTATGGGCAAACCTGAAATCATGAACATCATAGTTAGAAATGAACTCTTTGAACATTCCTGGTGGAAAAGCTTTACACATGAACAAGTGTTTTCAGGCCCTAAGCGTTATGGTGAATTCAATTACTGCACACAAGTGTTTGAAGTCAAAATACTTGGTAAAAGGTTCTAAATAACTTCCAGCCTTTAAGCTGTAAAACAAAATGGATCTGGTTCAATGTTCTAAATAAATTACATCTTAACTTCTATGTTAAAACCTTTGGTTGTTTCCAACTGTTTTTCAAAGTGATCAACATCTTATACTCATTTTGAAATCCCTTGAACCATTGCCAAAGTTTGAGAGAAAACTGAATTGACTTTTGGAAAACAAGCTTAACATGTGTACACAATTAGAATTTCAGCTGAAAGTTTCCTGGTGTAAAATAGCCTTACACATTGTAAAGGATTTCAAATACTTATAAAGCGTTCTAAGTGAATTAAGTACTTAAATAAACCCGTTGAAGTCCCATACTTTTAAAGCAAGTTAATGTAACCCATACTTATTTAATGAACTTTTGGATGGTTCCCAACTGTTTTCAAAGTGCACTTCAGAAACTCAATCACTTTTTGAAACCCTTGATACATTGGCCAAAACTGAAGTTGAATGAAATCAATGGTTTTTGAAACCACTTGGAAAACAAGCTCATAGTGTTTACAGAAATGAACTGTTTGAACCCGTCCTGTGTGGAAATTAAGCTTTCCATCATGTTAAGTATGTGAATTTTCAAACCTGGAGCTAGTGTAATATCAGTTCCTTCAACTTAAGGTATTGGGAAAATCAAAATACTCTTGGTAAAAGCAGTTCAATGATCCCCTTTATGGAAATTGATGGCCAAAATGGTTTTAATGATCATTTAACCCACTCTTTTGAAATCCTTGACTTCTGGGAAAACTAATGTGAACAATGATTGTGAACCCAAAACTTATGAAAAATTTTAAATTTTAATGTTTTAAAAAACTTTTAAATTTTTTTAAACCCCTTTACTTTAAAAATGTTTGGTAAAGGGTTTTTAAAATTAAAATTCTCACTTTTTTAAAAAATGTTCCGGAAAGTTTAGTAAAAGATTTTCCCGGCCTTTTAAAAAATGGGAAATTTTTAAAAAAAATTTTGAAACAAATCTTTTTTAAAAAATTTTAAAAAAATTTGAAGGGAATTTTGGGGTTTAAAATTAAAAATTTTTTTTTTAATAAAATTTTTTCTTTTTAAACCCAATTTAAAATTTAAAAAATTTTGGCCCCCCAAATTTTTTGAAATTAACCCTTTTTAAATTTTTGGGGAAAAAATTTTAAAAAAAAATATTTTTAACCCTTTTTGGAAAAATTTTAGTTTAAAAAGAAATTTTTAAACCCTTTTAAAAAATTTCCCCCTTTTGGGAAAATGGGAAAAAACCCAATGTTTTAAAATTTTAAAAAATTTAAATTTTTCCCTTTAAAAGGTTTAAAAATTTTTGGGGGTTTAAACCCAAAAATTTTCCCAAATTTTAAAAATACTTTTAAACTTTTTGGGGAAAAAAACCCTTTAAAAAAAACCAAAAGATTTAAACCCAAAACCTTTTGGGGAAAATTTTTCCCCAATTTTAAATCCTTTAAAAAAATTTAAAATTTTATATTTTTGGGGAAAAGGGGGTTTTTAATTTTTAAACCTTAACAAATCTAAAAAAATACTTTTAAAATTAAAATTTTTTTAAAAATTTAAAACCCGGGGTTTTCCCCCGGGTTTTTATATTAATTTTTTTTTTTTGGGGTTTTTTTTTAAAAAAGTTTAAAAAAACCCCAAAACCCTTTGGGAAAAAAGGCCCGTTTTTTAAAAATAAAATTTTAAAATTTCCCTTTTAAACCCTTTTCCCATTGGGAAAAAATTTTGGGCCCCAAAATTTTTAAATTTAAAACCTTCCTTTTTTTGGAAATAAAAAAATTTTGTAAAACCCAAAATTTTTGAAAAAAGGGATTTTTTAAATTTTAAAGACTTTTTAAATTTTTTTTAAACCCTTTAAAATTTAAAGGGGGTTTTTTAAGGTTTAAATTTTTTCCTTTTTTTATTTAAAAATTTTTAAAATTTAATGTTTCACCTTAAAAACCCCTTTTTTGCCCCTTTTTCAAAGGGGTTTTAAAATTTTTTCTTTTGGAAACAATTTATTTAAAAAAAATTTTAGAAAATTCCCGTTTAAAAATTAAAATTTAAAAAAATTTTTTTGGTAAATGGGAACAATTTCCTTTGAAAAATTTTAAAGCAAAATTTGGTAAACGTTTAAAATTTAAAAAACCAACTATTTTGAAAATTTTTGGGGTTTTTGTTTTAAAAAAATTAAAATTTTTCCCTTTGGTTTTAATTTTAAATTATTAAATCATAATTTTGAAACCCCAAACCTTGGAAAAAAATTTTTAAAATGAATTTTAATTTTTTTAAACTTTAATCCCAAAACCCCAAAATTAAATTTTAAAATTTTTTTTAAAACAAATTTTAGGGCAAAAAAATAAACCAAAATTTGGTAAAAATTAAAAAAGGAATTTTTAAAATTTTTTTTAAAAAAGTTTTTGGGCCCCCTTTTTTAAAAAGTTTCCCCTTTTTTAATTATTTCCCCAATTAAAACCCCCGGGGCAAAAACCCTTTTAAAATTTAAAGGTTTTTAAAATTAAAAGGTTTTTTTAAAGGAAAAATTTTTTAAAATTTTAAAACACTTTTAAAAAAGTTTTAAAAAAAAGGTGGAAAATCAAATACTTTTAAAATTTAAAAAAATTCCAATATTTAAGAAATTTTAGTTTTTAAAAAATTTTTTTGTTTCCCCTTTTTCCCCCTTTTTAAACCCTTTCCTTTTAAAACTGATTTTGGGGAAAAAAAATTTTTAAAAGGGTTTAAAATTGAAACCCCAATTACTTTTTTAAAAAAAATTTTTTTTAAAAGTTTCCGGTTAAACCCTTTTACCCAAAAAAATTTTTTGGCCCAACTTTTGGGGTTTAATTACCTTTAGAAGTTGGGAAACAAAAACCTGGAAAAGGTTTTTGGGGAAACCCCTTTTAAATTTGGGGAATTTTTATGTTTCCCAATTTTTAAAAGGCTTAACACTTCCCCATTTTTAAATTTTAAATTTTAAAACTAAGTTGGGAAACCCAATATCTGTTTAAACCCCTTAAAAATTCAATATTTTTTAAAAAAACTGTTTTAAAGTTTCCGGGGAAAAAAATTTACTTACACAAAAATTTTGGGCCCCGGGGGTTTGGGGGAATTAAGTTATTAAATCAAATCTGTGGAAAGCAAAAAATTGGGAAAAAATTCAAATGAAACCCCCCCCTTTTGGGGTTGAACTGTTTTGGGTGTTTCCCAATGTTTTCAAAGGGCCCTTCCCCCTACTTTTGGGGAATTTGTTATTCCCAAAAAAAATTGTGGGGAAATCAAAATTTTTTTGGGCCATTGAAACCATTCCTTTTTTTTTTGGGAAAAAATTTTTAAATTTTTGGGCAAGCCTTTCATTTTCCCAAAATTTTTTCCCCCGACCGTTTGGGTAAGTTATTAAAATCAAATCTGTGGAAACAAAAAAATCTGGAAAAAAGGGTTTAAAAGAACCCCCTTTTTGAAGCTTTTTGGGGGTTTCCAAATGTTTTCAAAAATTTTAAACCCCAACTTTTTGGGAAAATTTTTTTTTTCCCCGGGAATAAAACTCTGGTTTTGGGCCCTTAAAAATTCGACATTTTTTGGACTGTTTGAAAATTTCCCTTTCAACCTTTCACATTTTTAAAATTTTTACCCCAAATTGTGGGAATTAAGTTATTAAAACCCAAATTGTAAAGCCCAAAAAAAAAGGGTTTTAAAAAAATTCCCCCCTTTTTGGAACTTTTGGGGCCCAAAATTTTTTAAAAATATTCAAACCCCCAACTTTTTTTAAAACCCCCCCTTACCCGGGAAATTTTAATAATGCTTTAAAAAATTTAAAATAAAAAATTTTTTTTTTTAAATTTTTTGAAAAATTTTTTTAAAAAAATTTTTTCCAAAACCTTTTTTTTTCCCCAATTGGGGTTGGGAAAAACAATTTTTTTTAAAATTTAAAAAATATTAAAAATTTTTTGTGAATTTTGGGTTTTTTGTTTAAAAAAAATTTAAATTTTTAATTTTTTGGAAACCCCTTTTCTTAAAACCCTTAATTATTAAAAAAAAATTTTTTAAAAATTTTTTTTTTCAATTTTGTTTTTTTTTTTTTTAAAAAATTTTTAAGGCCCCCCTTTTCCCCTTTTAAACCCATGATTCAGGGCCAAAAAAAATTTTTGGGAAAAAAATCCTTTTAAAAAAAAAAAATTTTAAAAATTTAAAAATTTTTTCTTTTTTAAAAAAAATTTAAAAGTTAACTTTTTTTTTAAACCCCTTTTTTAAAATTTTTTTTAAAAGGGGAAATAAAAATTTTAAAAAAGTTTTTAAAAAAACCTTTTGAAAATTTTTGGGAAAAATTTTTAAAGTTTTCCAAAAAAACCTTTTGTTAAATTTTTCCCCTAAGTTTGGGAAATAAAGTTTTTCCCCCTTAAAAAATCCGGGGTTTTTTAAAAAAAAAGGGGTTTTTTTTTTTCCAAAAAAAAATTTTCCCTTTAACTTTTTTTGGCCCAAAAAAATTTTTTTAAATCAAATTTTAAACCCCCCTTTAAAACAAAAATTTTAAAACTTTTTAACCCTTTTAAAAAACTTTTTTTTAAAAAAATTTTTCGGGTTTTTTTTAAAAAATTTTTTAAACCCCCCTTTTTGGGCCCAAAAAGGTTGGTGAATTTGAATTTTGGGAAAACTTTTTAAAATTTCCCCAATTTTAAAATAAAATTTTTAAATTTTTTTTTTTCCCCTTTTTTTTTTTTTCCCAAAAGGGTTTTTTCTAATTATTAAATTTTAAACCTTAAAAATTTTAAAATAATTTAAACGTTTGGGAAAAAAACAATTAAAAAATTTTTTATTTTGTTTTAAAAACTTAAATCAATTTCTTGGAAAAAATTTTGGGGTTTAAAAGAATTGACCCTTTTTTAAATTTTTAAACTTTTAAAAATTTAAATTTTTTTTTAAAAAACTGGAAAACAAGCCTTTACACATGTGTACACAAAGTGATTTTCAGGCCCTGAAACGCGTTATGGTGAATTCAAGTTACCTTCAAATCTAACTCTGTGGAAAGTCAAAATACTCTGGTAAAAGCAGTTCTAAATGATGAATTCCCCAGTACCTTTATGGTTAAGAACTGTTTGGATGGTTTCCCAACTGTTTTTCAAAGTGCACTTCAACATCTCATACTCACTTTTGAAAACCCCATTGACTTGCATTGGGCCAAAACTGAAGTTGAGTGAAACTCAATGAGTCTGTTGTGAAACCACTTGAAACACATCTGCGACATAGTTTTTACAGAAATGAACTGTTTTGAACAGTTTCCTGGTGGAAAACAAGCCTTTACACATGTGTACACAAAGTGATTTTCAGGCCCTGAAACGCGTTATGGTGAATTCAAGTTACCTTCAAATCTAACTCTGTGGAAAGTCAAAATACTCTGGTAAAAGCAGTTCTAAATGATGAATTCCCAGTACCTTTATGGTTAAGAACTGTTTGGATGGTTTCCCAACTGTTTTTCAAAGTGCACTTCAACATCTCATACTCACTTTTGAAATCCCCATTGACTTGCATTGGGCCAAAACTGAAGTTGAGTGAAACTCAATGAGTCTGTTGTGAAACCACTTGAAACACATCTGCGACATAGTTTTTACAGAAATGAACTGTTTTGAACAGTTTCCTGGTGGAAAACAAGCCTTTACACATGTGTACACAAAGTGATTTTCAGGCACTGAAGCGCGTTATGGTGAATTCAAGTTACCTTCAAATCTAACTCTGTGGAAAGTCAAAATACTCTGGTAAAAGCAGTTCTAAATGATGAATTCCCCAGTACCTTTATGGTTAAGAACTGTTTGGATGGTTTCCCAACTGTTTTTCAAAGTGCACTTCAACATCTCATACTCACTTTTGAAATCCCCATTGACTTGCATTGGGCCAAAACTGAAGTTGAGTGAAACTCAATGAGTCTGTTGTGAAACCACTTGAAACACATCTGCGACATAGTTTTTTACAGAAATGAACTGTTTTGAACAGTTTCCTGGTGGAAAACAAGCCTTTACACATGTGTACACAAAGTGATTTTCAGGCCCTGAAGCGCGTTATGGTGAATTCAAGTTACCTTCAAGTCTAAGTCTGTGGAAAGTCAAAATACTCTGGTAAAAGCAGTTCTAAATGATGAATTCCCCAGTACCTTTATGGTTAAGAACTGTTTGGATGGTTTCCCAACTGTTTTTCAAAGTGCACTTCAACATCTCATACTCACTTTTGAAATCCCCATTGACTTGCATTGGGCCAAAACTGAAGTTGAGTGAAACTCAATGAGTCTGTTGTGAAACCACTTGAAACACATCTGCGACATAGTTTTTACAGAAATGAACTGTTTTGAACAGTTTCCTGGTGGAAAACAAGCCTTTACACATGTGTACACAAAGTGATTTTCAGGCCCTGAAACGCGTTATGGTGAATTCAAGTTACCTTCAAATCTAACTCTGTGGAAAGTCAAAATACTCTGGTAAAAGCAGTTCTAAATGATGAATTCCCCAGTACCTTTATGGTTAAGAACTGTTTGGATGGTTTCCCAACTGTTTTTCAAAGTGCACTTCAACATCTCATACTCACTTTTGAAATCCCCATTGACTTGCATTGGGCCAAAACTGAAGTTGAGTGAAACTCAATGAGTCTGTTGTGAAACCACTTGAAACACATCTGCGACATAGTTTTTACAGAAATGAACTGTTTTGAACAGTTTCCTGGTGGAAAACAAGCCTTTACACATGTGTACACAAAGTGATTTTCAGGCCCTGAAACGCGTTATGGTGAATTCAAGTTACCTTCAAATCTAACTCTGTGGAAAGTCAAAATACTCTGGTAAAAGCAGTTCTAAATGATGAATTCCCCAGTACCTTTATGGTTAAGAACTGTTTGGATGGTTTCCCAACTGTTTTTCAAAGTGCACTTCAACATCTCATACTCACTTTTTGAAATCCCCATTGACTTGCATTGGGCCAAAACTGAAGTTGAGTGAAACTCAATGAGTCTGTTGTGAAACCACTTGAAACACATCTGCGACATAGTTTTTACAGAAATGAACTGTTTTGAACAGTTTCCTGGTGGAAAACAAGCCTTTACACATGTGTACACAAAGTGATTTTCAGGCCCTGAAAGCGCGTTATGGTGAATTCAAGTTACCTTCAAATCTAACTCTGTGGAAAGTCAAAATACTCTGGTAAAAGCAGTTCTAAATGATGAATTCCCCAGTACCTTTATGGTTAAGAACTGTTTGGATGGTTTCCCAACTGTTTTTCAAAGTGCACTTCAACATCTCATACTCACTTTTGAAATCCCCATTGACTTGCATTGGGCCAAAACTGAAGTTGAGTGAAACTCAATGAGTCTGTTGTGAAACCACTTGAAACACATCTGCGACATAGTTTTTTACAGAAATGAACTGTTTTGAACAGTTTCCTGGTGGAAAACAAGCCTTTACACATGTGTACACAAAGTGATTTTCAGGCCCTGAAGCGTTATGGTGAATTCAAGTTACCTTCAAATCTAACTCTGTGGAAAGTCAAAATACTCTGGTAAAAGCAGTTCTAAATGATGAATTCCCCAGTACCTTTATGGTTAAGAACTGTTTGGATGGTTTCCCAACTGTTTTTCAAAGTGCACTTCAACATCTCATACTCACTTTTGAAATCCCCATTGACTTGCATTGGGCCAAAACTGAAGTTGAGTGAAACTCAATGAGTCTGTTGTGAAACCACTTGAAACACATCTGCGACATAGTTTTTACAGAAATGAACTGTTTTGAACAGTTTCCTGGTGGAAAACAAGCCTTTACACATGTGTACACAAAGTGATTTTCAGGCCCTGAAGCGCGTTATGGTGAATTCAAGTTACCTTCAAATCTAACTCTGTGAAAAGTCAAAATACTCTGGTAAAAGCAGTTCTAAATGATGAATTCCCCAGTACCTTTATGGTTAAGAACTGTTTGGATGGTTTCCCAACTGTTTTTCAAAGTGCACTTCAACATCTCATACTCACTTTTGAAATCCCCATTGACTTGCATTGGGCCAAAACTGAAGTTGAGTGAAACTCAATGAGTCTGTTGTGAAACCACTTGAAACACATCTGCGACATATTTTTTACAGAAATGAACTGTTTTGAACAGTTTCCTGGTGGAAAACAAGCCTTTACACATGTGTACACAAAGTGATTTTCAGGCCCTGAAACGCGTTATGGTGAATTCAAGTTACCTTCAAATCTAACTCTGTGGAAAGTCAAAATACTCTGGTAAAAGCAGTTCTAAATGATGAATTCCCCAGTACCTTTATGGTTAAGAACTGTTTGGATGGTTTCCCAACTGTTTTTCAAAGTGCACTTCAACATCTCATACTCACTTTTGAAATCCCCATTGACTTGCATTGGGCCAAAACTGAAGTTGAGTGAAACTCAATGAGTCTGTTGTGAAACCACTTGAAACACATCTGCGACATAGTTTTTTACAGAAATGAACTGTTTTGAACAGTTTCCTGGTGGAAAACAAGCCTTTACACATGTGTACACAAAGTGATTTTCAGGCCCTGAAACGCGTTATGGTGAATTCAAGTTACCTTCAAATCTAACTCTGTGGAAAGTCAAAATACTCTGGTAAAAGCAGTTCTAAATGATGAATTCCCCAGTACCTTTATGGTTAAGAACTGTTTGGATGGTTTCCCAACTGTTTTCAAAGTGCACTTCAACATCTCATACTCACTTTTGAAATCCCCATTGACTTGCATTGGGCCAAAACTGAAGTTGAGTGAAACTCAATGAGTCTGTTGTGAAACCACTTGAAACACATCTGCGACATAGTTTTTTACAGAAATGAACTGTTTTGAACAGTTTCCTGGTGGAAAACAAGCCTTTACACATGTGTACACAAAGTGATTTTCAGGCCCTGAAGCGCGTTATGGTGAATTCAAGTTACCTTCAAATCTAACTCTGTGGAAAGTCAAAATACTCTGGTAAAAGCAGTTCTAAATGATGAATTCCCCAGTACCTTTATGGTTAAGAACTGTTTGGATGGTTTCCCAACTGTTTTTCAAAGTGCACTTCAACATCTCATACTCACTTTTGAAATCCCCATTGACTTGCATTGGGCCAAAACTGAAGTTGAGTGAAACTCAATGAGTCTGTTGTGAAACCACTTGAAACACATCTGCGACATAGTTTTTACAGAAATGAACTGTTTTGAACAGTTTCCTGGTGGAAAACAAGCCTTTACACATGTGTACACAAAGTGATTTTCAGGCCCTGAAACGCGTTATGGTGAATTCAAGTTACCTTCAAATCTAACTCTGTGGAAAGTCAAAATACTCTGGTAAAAGCAGTTCTAAATGATGAATTCCCCAGTACCTTTATGGTTAAGAACTGTTTGGATGGTTTCCCAACTGTTTTTCAAAGTGCACTTCAACATCTCATACTCACTTTTGAAATCCCCATTGACTTGCATTGGGCCAAAACTGAAGTTGAGTGAAACTCAATGAGTCTGTTGTGAAACCACTTGAAACACATCTGCGACATAGTTTTTACAGAAATGAACTGTTTTGAACAGTTTCCTGGTGGAAAACAAGCCTTTACACATGTGTACACAAAGTGATTTTCAGGCCCTGAAACGCGTTATGGTGAATTCAAGTTACCTTCAAATCTAACTCTGTGGAAAGTCAAAATACTCTGGTAAAAGCAGTTCTAAATGATGAATTCCCCAGTACCTTTATGGTTAAGAACTGTTTGGATGGTTTCCCAACTGTTTTTCAAAGTGCACTTCAACATCTCATACTCACTTTTGAAATCCCCATTGACTTGCATTGGGCCAAAACTGAAGTTGAGTGAAACTCAATGAGTCTGTTGTGAAACCACTTGAAACACATCTGCGACATAGTTTTTTACAGAAATGAACTGTTTTGAACAGTTTCCTGGTGGAAAACAAGCCTTTACACATGTGTACACAAAGTGATTTTCAGGCCCTGAAGCGCGTTATGGTGAATTCAAGTTACCTTCAAATCTAACTCTGTGGAAAGTCAAAATACTCTGGTAAAAGCAGTTCTAAATGATGAATTCCCCAGTACCTTTATGGTTAAGAACTGTTTGGATGGTTTCCCAACTGTTTTTCAAAGTGCACTTCAACATCTCATACTCACTTTTGAAATCCCCATTGACTTGCATTGGGCCAAAACTGAAGTTGAGTGAAACTCAATGAGTCTGTTGTGAAACCACTTGAAACACATCTGCGACATAGTTTTTTACAGAAATGAACTGTTTTGAACAGTTTCCTGGTGGAAAACAAGCCTTTACACATGTGTACACAAAGTGATTTTCAGGCCCTGAAGCGCGTTATGGTGAATTCAAGTTACCTTCAAATCTAACTCTGTGGAAAGTCAAAATACTCTGGTAAAAGCAGTTCTAAATGATGAATTCCCCAGTACCTTTATGGTTAAGAACTGTTTGGATGGTTTCCCAACTGTTTTTCAAAGTGCACTTCAACATCTCATACTCACTTTTGAAATCCCCATTGACTTGCATTGGGCCAAAACTGAAGTTGAGTGAAACTCAATGAGTCTGTTGTGAAACCACTTGAAACACATCTGCGACATAGTTTTTACAGAAATGAACTGTTTTGAACAGTTTCCTGGTGGAAAACAAGCCTTTACACATGTGTACACAAAGTGATTTTCAGGCCCTGAAGCGCGTTATGGTGAATTCAGGTTACCTTCAACTCTAACTCTGTGGAAAGTCAAAATACTCTGGTAAAAGCAGTTCTAAATGATGAATTCCCCAGTACCTTTATGGTTAAGAACTGTTTGGATGGTTTCCCAACTGTTTTTCAAAGTGCACTTCAACATCTCATACTCACTTTTTGAAATCCCCATTGACTTGCATTGGGCCAAAACTGAAGTTGAGTGAAACTCAATGAGTCTGTTGTGAAACCACTTGAAACACATCTGCGACATAGTTTTTACAGAAATGAACTGTTTTGAACAGTTTCCTGGTGGAAAACAAGCCTTTACACATGTGTACACAAAGTGATTTTCAGGCCCTGAAGCGCGTTATGGTGAATTCAAGTTACCTTCAATCTAACTCTGTGGAAAGTCAAAATACTCTGGTAAAAGCAGTTCTAAATGATGAATTCCCCAGTACCTTTATGGTTAAGAACTGTTTGGATGGTTTCCCAACTGTTTTTCAAAGTGCACTTCAACATCTCATACTCACTTTTGAAATCCCCATTGACTTGCATTGGGCCAAAACTGAAGTTGAGTGAAACTCAATGAGTCTGTTGTGAAACCACTTGAAACACATCTGCGACATAGTTTTTACAGAAATGAACTGTTTTGAACAGTTTCCTGGTGGAAAACAAGCCTTTACACATGTGTACACAAAGTGATTTTCAGGCCCTGAAGCGCGTTATGGTGAATTCAAGTTACCTTCAAATCTAAGTCTGTGGAAAGTCAAAATACTCTGGTAAAAGCAGTTCTAAATGATGAATTCCCCAGTACCTTTATGGTTAAGAACTGTTTGGATGGTTTCCCAACTGTTTTTCAAAGTGCACTTCAACATCTCATACTCACTTTTGAAATCCCCATTGACTTGCATTGGGCCAAAACTGAAGTTGAGTGAAACTCAATGAGTCTGTTGTGAAACCACTTGAAACACATCTGCGACATAGTTTTTACAGAAATGAACTGTTTTGAACAGTTTCCTGGTGGAAAACAAGCCTTTACACATGTGTACACAAAGTGATTTTCAGGCCCTGAAGCGCGTTATGGTGAATTCAAGTTACCTTCAAATCTAACTCTGTGGAAAGTCAAAATACTCTGGTAAAAGCAGTTCTAAATGATGAATTCCCCAGTACCTTTATGGTTAAGAACTGTTTGGATGGTTTCCCAACTGTTTTTCAAAGTGCACTTCAACATCTCATACTCACTTTTTGAAATCCCCATTGACTTGCATTGGGCCAAAACTGAAGTTGAGTGAAACTCAATGAGTCTGTTGTGAAACCACTTGAAACACATCTGCGACATAGTTTTTTACAGAAATGAACTGTTTTGAACAGTTTCCTGGTGGAAAACAAGCCTTTACACATGTGTACACAAAGTGATTTTCAGGCCCTGAAACGCGTTATGGTGAATTCAAGTTACCTTCAATCTAAGTCTGTGGAAAGTCAAAATACTCTGGTAAAAGCAGTTCTAAATGATGAATTCCCCAGTACCTTTATGGTTAAGAACTGTTTGGATGGTTTCCCAACTGTTTTTCAAAGTGCACTTCAACATCTCATACTCACTTTTGAAATCCCCATTGACTTGCATTGGGCCAAAACTGAAGTTGAGTGAAACTCAATGAGTCTGTTGTGAAACCACTTGAAACACATCTGCGACATAGTTTTTACAGAAATGAACTGTTTTGAACAGTTTCCTGGTGGAAAACAAGCCTTTACACATGTGTACACAAAGTGATTTTCAGGCCCTGAAAGGCGTTATGGTGAATTCAAGTTACCTTCAAATCTAACTCTGTGGAAAGTCAAAATACTCTGGTAAAAGCAGTTCTAAATGATGAATTCCCCAGTACCTTTATGGTTAAGAACTGTTTGGATGGTTTCCCAACTGTTTTCAAAGTGCACTTCAACATCTCATACTCACTTTTTGAAATCCCCATTGACTTGCATTGGGCCAAAACTGAAGTTGAGTGAAACTCAATGAGTCTGTTGTGAAACCACTTGAAACACATCTGCGACATAGTTTTTTACAGAAATGAACTGTTTTGAACAGTTTCCTGGTGGAAAACAAGCCTTTACACATGTGTACACAAAGTGATTTTCAGGCCCTGAAAGGCGTTATGGTGAATTCAAGTTACCTTCAAATCTAACTCTGTGGAAAGTCAAAATACTCTGGTAAAAGCAGTTCTAAATGATGAATTCCCCAGTACCTTTATGGTTAAGAACTGTTTGGATGGTTTCCCAACTGTTTTTCAAAGTGCACTTCAACATCTCATACTCACTTTTGAAATCCCCATTGACTTGCATTGGGCCAAAACTGAAGTTGAGTGAAACTCAATGAGTCTGTTGTGAAACCACTTGAAACACATCTGCGACATAGTTTTTACAGAAATGAACTGTTTTGAACAGTTTCCTGGTGGAAAACAAGCCTTTACACATGTGTACACAAAGTGATTTTCAGGCCCTGAAACGCGTTATGGTGAATTCAAGTTACCTTCAAATCTAACTCTGTGGAAAGTCAAAATACTCTGGTAAAAGCAGTTCTAAATGATGAATTCCCCAGTACCTTTATGGTTAAGAACTGTTTGGATGGTTTCCCAACTGTTTTTCAAAGTGCACTTCAACATCTCATACTCACTTTTTGAAATCCCCATTGACTTGCATTGGGCCAAAACTGAAGTTGAGTGAAACTCAATGAGTCTGTTGTGAAACCACTTGAAACACATCTGCGACATAGTTTTTACAGAAATGAACTGTTTTGAACAGTTTCCTGGTGGAAAACAAGCCTTTACACATGTGTACACAAAGTGATTTTCAGGCCCTGAAACGCGTTATGGTGAATTCAAGTTACCTTCAAATCTAAGTCTGTGGAAAGTCAAAATACTCTGGTAAAAGCAGTTCTAAATGATGAATTCCCCAGTACCTTTATGGTTAAGAACTGTTTGGATGGTTTCCCAACTGTTTTTCAAAGTGCACTTCAACATCTCATACTCACTTTTGAAATCCCCATTGACTTGCATTGGGCCAAAACTGAAGTTGAGTGAAAC
This sequence comes from Polypterus senegalus, assembly GCF_016835505.1. Lineage (NCBI taxonomy): Eukaryota > Metazoa > Chordata > Cladistia > Polypteriformes > Polypteridae > Polypterus > Polypterus senegalus. The sequence goes on from NW_024379137.1 coordinate 26,338, forward strand.
TCAATGAGTCTGTTGTGAAACCACTTGAAACACATCTGCGACATAGTTTTTTACAGAAATGAACTGTTTTGAACAGTTTCCTGGTGGAAAACAAGCCTTTACACATGTGTACACAAAGTGATTTTCAGGCCCTGAAAGCGCGTTATGGTGAATTCAAGTTACCTTCAAATCTAACTCTGTGGAAAGTCAAAATACTCTGGTAAAAGCAGTTCTAAATGATGAATTCCCCAGTACCTTTATGGTTAAGAACTGTTTGGATGGTTTCCCAACTGTTTTTCAAAGTGCACTTCAACATCTCATACTCACTTTTTGAAATCCCCATTGACTTGCATTGGGCCAAAACTGAAGTTGAGTGAAACTCAATGAGTCTGTTGTGAAACCACTTGAAACACATCTGCGACATAGTTTTTTACAGAAATGAACTGTTTTGAACAGTTTCCTGGTGGAAAACAAGCCTTTACACATGTGTACACAAAGTGATTTTCAGGCCCTGAAGGCGTTATGGTGAATTCAAGTTACCTTCAAATCTAACTCTGTGGAAAGTCAAAATACTCTGGTAAAAGCAGTTCTAAATGATGAATTCCCCAGTACCTTTATGGTTAAGAACTGTTTGGATGGTTTCCCAACTGTTTTTCAAAGTGCACTTCAACATCTCATACTCACTTTTGAAATCCCCATTGACTTGCATTGGGCCAAAACTGAAGTTGAGTGAAACTCAATGAGTCTGTTGTGAAACCACTTGAAACACATCTGCGACATAGTTTTTACAGAAATGAACTGTTTTGAACAGTTTCCTGGTGGAAAACAAGCCTTTACACATGTGTACACAAAGTGATTTTCAGGCCCTGAAACGCGTTATGGTGAATTCAAGTTACCTTCAAATCTAAGTCTGTGGAAAGTCAAAATACTCTGGTAAAAGCAGTTCTAAATGATGAATTCCCCAGTACCTTTATGGTTAAGAACTGTTTGGATGGTTTCCCAACTGTTTTTCAAAGTGCACTTCAACATCTCATACTCACTTTTGAAATCCCCATTGACTTGCATTGGGCCAAAACTGAAGTTGAGTGAAACTCAATGAGTCTGTTGTGAAACCACTTGAAACACATCTGCGACATAGTTTTTACAGAAATGAACTGTTTTGAACAGTTTCCTGGTGGAAAACAAGCCTTTACACATGTGTACACAAAGTGATTTTCAGGCCCTGAAGCGCGTTATGGTGAATTCAAGTTACCTTCAATCTAAGTCTGTGGAAAGTCAAAATACTCTGGTAAAAGCAGTTCTAAATGATGAATTCCCCAGTACCTTTATGGTTAAGAACTGTTTGGATGGTTTCCCAACTGTTTTTCAAAGTGCACTTCAACATCTCATACTCACTTTTGAAATCCCCATTGACTTGCATTGGGCCAAAACTGAAGTTGAGTGAAACTCAATGAGTCTGTTGTGAAACCACTTGAAACACATCTGCGACATAGTTTTTTACAGAAATGAACTGTTTTGAACAGTTTCCTGGTGGAAAACAAGCCTTTACACATGTGTACACAAAGTGATTTTCAGGCCCTGAAACGCGTTATGGTGAATTCAAGTTACCTTCAAATCTAACTCTGTGGAAAGTCAAAATACTCTGGTAAAAGCAGTTCTAAATGATGAATTCCCCAGTACCTTTATGGTTAAGAACTGTTTGGATGGTTTCCCAACTGTTTTTCAAAGTGCACTTCAACATCTCATACTCACTTTTTGAAATCCCCATTGACTTGCATTGGGCCAAAACTGAAGTTGAGTGAAACTCAATGAGTCTGTTGTGAAACCACTTGAAACACATCTGCGACATAGTTTTTACAGAAATGAACTGTTTTGAACAGTTTCCTGGTGGAAAACAAGCCGTTACACATGTGTACACAAAGTGATTTTCAGGCCCTGAAACGCGTTATGGTGAATTCAAGTTACCTTCAAATCTAACTCTGTGGAAAGTCAAAATACTCTGGTAAAAGCAGTTCTAAATGATGAATTCCCCAGTACCTTTATGGTTAAGAACTGTTTGGATGGTTTCCCAACTGTTTTTCAAAGTGCACTTCAACATCTCATACTCACTTTTGAAATCCCCATTGACTTGCATTGGGCCAAAACTGAAGTTGAGTGAAACTCAATGAGTCTGTTGTGAAACCACTTGAAACACATCTGCGACATAGTTTTTTACAGAAATGAACTGTTTTGAACAGTTTCCTGGTGGAAAACAAGCCTTTACACATGTGTACACAAAGTGATTTTCAGGCCCTGAAGCGCGTTATGGTGAATTCAAGTTACCTTCAAATCTAACTCTGTGGAAAGTCAAAATACTCTGGTAAAAGCAGTTCTAAATGATGAATTCCCCAGTACCTTTATGGTTAAGAACTGTTTGGATGGTTTCCCAACTGTTTTTCAAAGTGCACTTCAACATCTCATACTCACTTTTGAAATCCCCATTGACTTGCATTGGGCCAAAACTGAAGTTGAGTGAAACTCAATGAGTCTGTTGTGAAACCACTTGAAACACATCTGCGACATAGTTTTTTACAGAAATGAACTGTTTTGAACAGTTTCCTGGTGGAAAACAAGCCTTTACACATGTGTACACAAAGTGATTTTCAGGCCCTGAAACGCGTTATGGTGAATTCAAGTTACCTTCAAATCTAACTCTGTGGAAAGTCAAAATACTCTGGTAAAAGCAGTTCTAAATGATGAATTCCCCAGTACCTTTATGGTTAAGAACTGTTTGGATGGTTTCCCAACTGTTTTTCAAAGTGCACTTCAACATCTCATACTCACTTTTTGAAATCCCCATTGACTTGCATTGGGCCAAAACTGAAGTTGAGTGAAACTCAATGAGTCTGTTGTGAAACCACTTGAAACACATCTGCGACATAGTTTTTACAGAAATGAACTGTTTTGAACAGTTTCCTGGTGGAAAACAAGCCTTTACACATGTGTACACAAAGTGATTTTCAGGCCCTGAAACGCGTTATGGTGAATTCAAGTTACCTTCAAGTCTAAGTCTGTGGAAAGTCAAAATACTCTGGTAAAAGCAGTTCTAAATGATGAATTCCCCAGTACCTTTATGGTTAAGAACTGTTTGGATGGTTTCCCAACTGTTTTTCAAAGTGCACTTCAACATCTCATACTCACTTTTGAAATCCCCATTGACTTGCATTGGGCCAAAACTGAAGTTGAGTGAAACTCAATGAGTCTGTTGTGAAACCACTTGAAACACATCTGCGACATAGTTTTTTACAGAAATGAACTGTTTTGAACAGTTTCCTGGTGGAAAACAAGCCTTTACACATGTGTACACAAAGTGATTTTCAGGCCCTGAAACGCGTTATGGTGAATTCAAGTTACCTTCAAGTCTAAGTCTGTGGAAAGTCAAAATACTCTGGTAAAAGCAGTTCTAAATGATGAATTCCCCAGTACCTTTATGGTTAAGAACTGTTTGGATGGTTTCCCAACTGTTTTTCAAAGTGCACTTCAACATCTCATACTCACTTTTGAAATCCCCATTGACTTGCATTGGGCCAAAACTGAAGTTGAGTGAAACTCAATGAGTCTGTTGTGAAACCACTTGAAACACATCTGCGACATAGTTTTTTACAGAAATGAACTGTTTTGAACAGTTTCCTGGTGGAAAACAAGCCTTTACACATGTGTACACAAAGTGATTTTCAGGCCCTGAAAGCGTTATGGTGAATTCAAGTTACCTTCAAATCAAACTCTGTGGAAAGTCAAAATACTCTGGTAAAAGCAGTTCTAAATGATGAATTCCCCAGTACCTTTATGGTTAAGAACTGTTTGGATGGTTTCCCAACTGTTTTTCAAAGTGCACTTCAACATCTCATACTCACTTTTGAAATCCCCATTGACTTGCATTGGGCCAAAACTGAAGTTGAGTGAAACTCAATGAGTCTGTTGTGAAACCACTTGAAACACATCTGCGACATAGTTTTTTACAGAAATGAACTGTTTTGAACAGTTTCCTGGTGGAAAACAAGCCTTTACACATGTGTACACAAAGTGATTTTCAGGCCCTGAAACGCGTTATGGTGAATTCAAGTTACCTTCAAATCAAACTCTGTGGAAAGTCAAAATACTCTGGTAAAAGCAGTTCTAAATGATGAATTCCCCAGTACCTTTATGGTTAAGAACTGTTTGGATGGTTTCCCAACTGTTTTTCAAAGTGCACTTCAACATCTCATACTCACTTTTGAAATCCCCATTGACTTGCATTGGGCCAAAACTGAAGTTGAGTGAAACTCAATGAGTCTGTTGTGAAACCACTTGAAACACATCTGCGACATAGTTTTTACAGAAATGAACTGTTTTGAACAGTTTCCTGGTGGAAAACAAGCCTTTACACATGTGTACACAAAGTGATTTTCAGGCCCTGAAACGCGTTATGGTGAATTCAAGTTACCTTCAAGTCTAAGTCTGTGGAAAGTCAAAATACTCTGGTAAAAGCAGTTCTAAATGATGAATTCCCCAGTACCTTTATGGTTAAGAACTGTTTGGATGGTTTCCCAACTGTTTTTCAAAGTGCACTTCAACATCTCATACTCACTTTTGAAATCCCCATTGACTTGCATTGGGCCAAAACTGAAGTTGAGTGAAACTCAATGAGTCTGTTGTGAAACCACTTGAAACACATCTGCGACATAGTTTTTTACAGAAATGAACTGTTTTGAACAGTTTCCTGGTGGAAAACAAGCCTTTACACATGTGTACACAAAGTGATTTTCAGGCCCTGAACGCGTTATGGTGAATTCAAGTTACCTTCAAATCTAACTCTGTGGAAAGTCAAAATACTCTGGTAAAAGCAGTTCTAAATGATGAATTCCCCAGTACCTTTATGGTTAAGAACTGTTTGGATGGTTTCCCAACTGTTTTTCAAAGTGCACTTCAACATCTCATACTCACTTTTTGAAATCCCCATTGACTTGCATTGGGCCAAAACTGAAGTTGAGTGAAACTCAATGAGTCTGTTGTGAAACCACTTGAAACACATCTGCGACATAGTTTTTTACAGAAATGAACTGTTTTGAACAGTTTCCTGGTGGAAAACAAGCCTTTACACATGTGTACACAAAGTGATTTTCAGGCCCTGAAGCGCGTTATGGTGAATTCAAGTTACCTTCAAGTCTAAGTCTGTGGAAAGTCAAAATACTCTGGTAAAAGCAGTTCTAAATGATGAATTCCCCAGTACCTTTATGGTTAAGAACTGTTTGGATGGTTTCCCAACTGTTTTTCAAAGTGCACTTCAACATCTCATACTCACTTTTGAAATCCCCATTGACTTGCATTGGGCCAAAACTGAAGTTGAGTGAAACTCAATGAGTCTGTTGTGAAACCACTTGAAACACATCTGCGACATAGTTTTTACAGAAATGAACTGTTTTGAACAGTTTCCTGGTGGAAAACAAGCCTTTACACATGTGTACACAAAGTGATTTTCAGGCCCTGAAACGCGTTATGGTGAATTCAAGTTACCTTCAAATCTAACTCTGTGGAAAGTCAAAATACTCTGGTAAAAGCAGTTCTAAATGATGAATTCCCCAGTACCTTTATGGTTAAGAACTGTTTGGATGGTTTCCCAACTGTTTTTCAAAGTGCACTTCAACATCTCATACTCACTTTTGAAATCCCCATTGACTTGCATTGGGCCAAAACTGAAGTTGAGTGAAACTCAATGAGTCTGTTGTGAAACCACTTGAAACACATCTGCGACATAGTTTTTACAGAAATGAACTGTTTTGAACAGTTTCCTGGTGGAAAACAAGCCTTTACACATGTGTACACAAAGTGATTTTCAGGCCCTGAAACGCGTTATGGTGAATTCAAGTTACCTTCAAATCTAACTCTGTGGAAAGTCAAAATACTCTGGTAAAAGCAGTTCTAAATGATGAATTCCCAGTACCTTTATGGTTAAGAACTGTTTGGATGGTTTCCCAACTGTTTTTCAAAGTGCACTTCAACATCTCATACTCACTTTTGAAATCCCCATTGACTTGCATTGGGCCAAAACTGAAGTTGAGTGAAACTCAATGAGTCTGTTGTGAAACCACTTGAAACACATCTGCGACATAGTTTTTTACAGAAATGAACTGTTTTGAACAGTTTCCTGGTGGAAAACAAGCCTTTACACATGTGTACACAAAGTGATTTTCAGGCCCTGAAACGCGTTATGGTGAATTCAAGTTACCTTCAATCTAAGTCTGTGGAAAGTCAAAATACTCTGGTAAAAGCAGTTCTAAATGATGAATTCCCCAGTACCTTTATGGTTAAGAACTGTTTGGATGGTTTCCCAACTGTTTTTCAAAGTGCACTTCAACATCTCATACTCACTTTTTGAAATCCCCATTGACTTGCATTGGGCCAAAACTGAAGTTGAGTGAAACTCAATGAGTCTGTTGTGAAACCACTTGAAACACATCTGCGACATAGTTTTTTACAGAAATGAACTGTTTTGAACAGTTTCCTGGTGGAAAACAAGCCTTTACACATGTGTACACAAAGTGATTTTCAGGCCCTGAAGCGCGTTATGGTGAATTCAAGTTACCTTCAAATCTAAGTCTGTGGAAAGTCAAAATACTCTGGTAAAAGCAGTTCTAAATGATGAATTCCCCAGTACCTTTATGGTTAAGAACTGTTTGGATGGTTTCCCAACTGTTTTTCAAAGTGCACTTCAACATCTCATACTCACTTTTTGAAATCCCCATTGACTTGCATTGGGCCAAAACTGAAGTTGAGTGAAACTCAATGAGTCTGTTGTGAAACCACTTGAAACACATCTGCGACATAGTTTTTTACAGAAATGAACTGTTTTGAACAGTTTCCTGGTGGAAAACAAGCCTTTACACATGTGTACACAAAGTGATTTTCAGGCCCTGAAACGCGTTATGGTGAATTCAAGTTACCTTCAAATCTAACTCTGTGGAAAGTCAAAATACTCTGGTAAAAGCAGTTCTAAATGATGAATTCCCAGTACCTTTATGGTTAAGAACTGTTTGGATGGTTTCCCAACTGTTTTTCAAAGTGCACTTCAACATCTCATACTCACTTTTGAAATCCCCATTGACTTGCATTGGGCCAAAACTGAAGTTGAGTGAAACTCAATGAGTCTGTTGTGAAACCACTTGAAACACATCTGCGACATAGTTTTTACAGAAATGAACTGTTTTGAACAGTTTCCTGGTGGAAAACAAGCCTTTACACATGTGTACACAAAGTGATTTTCAGGCCCTGAAACGCGTTATGGTGAATTCAAGTTACCTTCAAATCTAACTCTGTGGAAAGTCAAAATACTCTGGTAAAAGCAGTTCTAAATGATGAATTCCCCAGTACCTTTATGGTTAAGAACTGTTTGGATGGTTTCCCAACTGTTTTTCAAAGTGCACTTCAACATCTCATACTCACTTTTTGAAATCCCCATTGACTTGCATTGGGCCAAAACTGAAGTTGAGTGAAACTCAATGAGTCTGTTGTGAAACCACTTGAAACACATCTGCGACATAGTTTTTACAGAAATGAACTGTTTTGAACAGTTTCCTGGTGGAAAACAAGCCTTTACACATGTGTACACAAAGTGATTTTCAGGCCCTGAAACGCGTTGTGGTGAATTCAAGTTACCTTCAAGTCTAAGTCTGTGGAAAGTCAAAATACTCTGGTAAAAGCAGTTCTAAATGATGAATTCCCCAGTACCTTTATGGTTAAGAACTGTTTGGATGGTTTCCCAACTGTTTTTCAAAGTGCACTTCAACATCTCATACTCACTTTTGAAATCCCCATTGACTTGCATTGGGCCAAAACTGAAGTTGAGTGAAACTCAATGAGTCTGTTGTGAAACCACTTGAAACACATCTGCGACATAGTTTTTACAGAAATGAACTGTTTTGAACAGTTTCCTGGTGGAAAACAAGCCTTTACACATGTGTACACAAAGTGATTTTCAGGCCCTGAAACGCGTTATGGTGAATTCAAGTTACCTTCAAATCAAACTCTGTGGAAAGTCAAAATACTCTGGTAAAAGCAGTTCTAAATGATGAATTCCCCAGTACCTTTATGGTTAAGAACTGTTTGGATGGTTTCCCAACTGTTTTTCAAAGTGCACTTCAACATCTCATACTCACTTTTGAAATCCCCATTGACTTGCATTGGGCCAAAACTGAAGTTGAGTGAAACTCAATGAGTCTGTTGTGAAACCACTTGAAACACATCTGCGACATAGTTTTTTACAGAAATGAACTGTTTTGAACAGTTTCCTGGTGGAAAACAAGCCTTTACACATGTGTACACAAAGTGATTTTCAGGCCCTGAAACGCGTTATGGTGAATTCAAGTTACCTTCAAATCTAAGTCTGTGGAAAGTCAAAATACTCTGGTCAAAGCAGTTCTAAATGATGAATTCCCAGGACCTTTATGGTTAAGAACTGTTTGGATGGTTTCCCAACTGTTTTTCAAAGTGCACTTCAACATCTCATACTCACTTTTGAAATCCCCATTGACTTGCATTGGGCCAAAACTGAAGTTGAGTGAAACTCAATGAGTCTGTTGTGAAACCACTTGAAACACATCTGCGACATAGTTTTTTACAGAAATGAACTGTTTTGAACAGTTTCCTGGTGGAAAACAAGCCTTTACACATGTGTACACAAAGTGATTTTCAGGCCCTGAAGCGCGTTATGGTGAATTCAAGTTACCTTCAATCTAAGTCTGTGGAAAGTCAAAATACTCTGGTAAAAGCAGTTCTAAATGATGAATTCCCCAGTACCTTTATGGTTAAGAACTGTTTGGATGGTTTCCCAACTGTTTTTCAAAGTGCACTTCAACATCTCATACTCACTTTTGAAATCCCCATTGACTTGCATTGGGCCAAAACTGAAGTTGAGTGAAACTCAATGAGTCTGTTGTGAAACCACTTGAAACACATCTGCGACATAGTTTTTTACAGAAATGAACTGTTTTGAACAGTTTCCTGGTGGAAAACAAGCCTTTACACATGTGTACACAAAGTGATTTTCAGGCCCTGAAACGCGTTATGGTGAATTCAAGTTACCTTCAAATCTAACTCTGTGGAAAGTCAAAATACTCTGGTAAAAGCAGTTCTAAATGATGAATTCCCCAGTACCTTTATGGTTAAGAACTGTTTGGATGGTTTCCCAACTGTTTTCAAAGTGCACTTCAACATCTCATACTCACTTTTTGAAATCCCCATTGACTTGCATTGGGCCAAAACTGAAGTTGAGTGAAACTCAATGAGTCTGTTGTGAAACCACTTGAAACACATCTGCGACATAGTTTTTACAGAAATGAACTGTTTTGAACAGTTTCCTGGTGGAAAACAAGCCTTTACACATGTGTACACAAAGTGATTTTCAGGCCCTGAAAGGCGTTATGGTGAATTCAAGTTACCTTCAAGTCTAAGTCTGTGGAAAGTCAAAATACTCTGGTAAAAGCAGTTCTAAATGATGAATTCCCAGTACCTTTATGGTTAAGAACTGTTTGGATGGTTTCCCAACTGTTTTTCAAAGTGCACTTCAACATCTCATACTCACTTTTTGAAATCCCCATTGACTTGCATTGGGCCAAAACTGAAGTTGAGTGAAACTCAATGAGTCTGTTGTGAAACCACTTGAAACACATCTGCGACATAGTTTTTTACAGAAATGAACTGTTTTGAACAGTTTCCTGGTGGAAAACAAGCCTTTACACATGTGTACACAAAGTGATTTTCAGGCCCTGAAGCGCGTTATGGTGAATTCAAGTTACCTTCAAATCTAACTCTGTGGAAAGTCAAAATACTCTGGTAAAAGCAGTTCTAAATGATGAATTCCCCAGTACCTTTATGGTTAAGAACTGTTTGGATGGTTTCCCAACTGTTTTTCAAAGTGCACTTCAACATCTCATACTCACTTTTGAAATCCCCATTGACTTGCATTGGGCCAAAACTGAAGTTGAGTGAAACTCAATGAGTCTGTTGTGAAACCACTTGAAACACATCTGCGACATAGTTTTTACAGAAATGAACTGTTTTGAACAGTTTCCTGGTGGAAAACAAGCCTTTACACATGTGTACACAAAGTGATTTTCAGGCCCTGAAACGCGTTATGGTGAATTCAAGTTACCTTCAATCTAACTCTGTGGAAAGTCAAAATACTCTGGTAAAAGCAGTTCTAAATGATGAATTCCCCAGTACCTTTATGGTTAAGAACTGTTTGGATGGTTTCCCAACTGTTTTTCAAAGTGCACTTCAACATCTCATACTCACTTTTTGAAATCCCCATTGACTTGCATTGGGCCAAAACTGAAGTTGAGTGAAACTCAATGAGTCTGTTGTGAAACCACTTGAAACACATCTGCGACATAGTTTTTACAGAAATGAACTGTTTTGAACAGTTTCCTGGTGGAAAACAAGCCTTTACACATGTGTACACAAAGTGATTTTCAGGCCCTGAAACGCGTTATGGTGAATTCAAGTTACCTTCAAATCTAACTCTGTGGAAAGTCAAAATACTCTGGTAAAAGCAGTTCTAAATGATGAATTCCCCAGTACCTTTATGGTTAAGAACTGTTTGGATGGTTTCCCAACTGTTTTTCAAAGTGCACTTCAACATCTCATACTCACTTTTGAAATCCCCATTGACTTGCATTGGGCCAAAACTGAAGTTGAGTGAAACTCAATGAGTCTGTTGTGAAACCACTTGAAACACATCTGCGACATAGTTTTTACAGAAATGAACTGTTTTGAACAGTTTCCTGGTGGAAAACAAGCCTTTACACATGTGTACACAAAGTGATTTTCAGGCCCTGAAGCGCGTTATGGTGAATTCAAGTTACCTTCAAATCTAAGTCTGTGGAAAGTCAAAATACTCTGGTAAAAGCAGTTCTAAATGATGAATTCCCCAGTACCTTTATGGTTAAGAACTGTTTGGATGGTTTCCCAACTGTTTTTCAAAGTGCACTTCAACATCTCATACTCACTTTTGAAATCCCCATTGACTTGCATTGGGCCAAAACTGAAGTTGAGTGAAACTCAATGAGTCTGTTGTGAAACCACTTGAAACACATCTGCGACATAGTTTTTTACAGAAATGAACTGTTTTGAACAGTTTCCTGGTGGAAAACAAGCCTTTACACATGTGTACACAAAGTGATTTTCAGGCCCTGAAACGCGTTATGGTGAATTCAAGTTACCTTCAAATCTAAGTCTGTGGAAAGTCAAAATACTCTGGTAAAAGCAGTTCTAAATGATGAATTCCCCAGTACCTTTATGGTTAAGAACTGTTTGGATGGTTTCCCAACTGTTTTTCAAAGTGCACTTCAACATCTCATACTCACTTTTGAAATCCCCATTAACTTGCATTGGGCCAAAACTGAAGTTGAGTGAAACTCAATGAGTCTGTTGTGAAACCACTTGAAACACATCTGCGACATAGTTTTTACAGAAATGAACTGTTTTGAACAGTTTCCTGGTGGAAAACAAGCCTTTACACATGTGTACACAAAGTGATTTTCAGGCCCTGAAGCGCGTTATGGTGAATTCAAGTTACCTTCAAATCTAAGTCTGTGGAAAGTCAAAATACTCTGGTAAAAGCAGTTCTAAATGATGAATTCCCCAGTACCTTTATGGTTAAGAACTGTTTGGATGGTTTCCCAACTGTTTTTCAAAGTGCACTTCAACATCTCATACTCACTTTTTGAAATCCCCATTGACTTGCATTGGGCCAAAACTGAAGTTGAGTGAAACTCAATGAGTCTGTTGTGAAACCACTTGAAACACATCTGCGACATAGTTTTTTACAGAAATGAACTGTTTTGAACAGTTTCCTGGTGGAAAACAAGCCTTTACACATGTGTACACAAAGTGATTTTCAGGCCCTGAAGCGCGTTATGGTGAATTCAAGTTACCTTCAAATCTAACTCTGTGGAAAGTCAAAATACTCTGGTAAAAGCAGTTCTAAATGATGAATTCCCCAGTACCTTTATGGTTAAGAACTGTTTGGATGGTTTCCCAACTGTTTTTCAAAGTGCACTTCAACATCTCATACTCACTTTTGAAATCCCCATTGACTTGCATTGGGCCAAAACTGAAGTTGAGTGAAACTCAATGAGTCTGTTGTGAAACCACTTGAAACACATCTGCGACATAGTTTTTACAGAAATGAACTGTTTTGAACAGTTTCCTGGTGGAAAACAAGCCTTTACACATGTGTACACAAAGTGATTTTCAGGCCCTGAAGCGCGTTATGGTGAATTCAAGTTACCTTCAAATCTAAGTCTGTGGAAAGTCAAAATACTCTGGTAAAAGCAGTTCTAAATGATGAATTCCCCAGTACCTTTATGGTTAAGAACTGTTTGGATGGTTTCCCAACTGTTTTTCAAAGTGCACTTCAACATCTCATACTCACTTTTGAAATCCCCATTGACTTGCATTGGGCCAAAACTGAAGTTGAGTGAAACTCAATGAGTCTGTTGTGAAACCACTTGAAACACATCTGCGACATAGTTTTTACAGAAATGAACTGTTTTGAACAGTTTCCTGGTGGAAAACAAGCCTTTACACATGTGTACACAAAGTGATTTTCAGGCCCTGAAACGCGTTATGGTGAATTCAAGTTACCTTCAAATCTAAGTCTGTGGAAAGTCAAAATACTCTGGTAAAAGCAGTTCTAAATGATGAATTCCCCAGTACCTTTATGGTTAAGAACTGTTTGGATGGTTTCCCAACTGTTTTTCAAAGTGCACTTCAACATCTCATACTCACTTTTGAAATCCCCATTGACTTGCATTGGGCCAAAACTGAAGTTGAGTGAAACTCAATGAGTCTGTGTGAAACCACTTGAAACACATCTGCGACATAGTTTTTACAGAAATGAACTGTTTTGAACAGTTTCCTGGTGGAAAACAAGCCTTTACACATGTGTACACAAAGTGATTTTCAGGCCCTGAAACGCGTTATGGTGAATTCAAGTTACCTTCAAGTCTAAGTCTGTGGAAAGTCAAAATACTCTGGTAAAAGCAGTTCTAAATGATGAATTCCCCAGTACCTTTATGGTTAAGAACTGTTTGGATGGTTTCCCAACTGTTTTTCAAAGTGCACTTCAACATCTCATACTCACTTTTTGAAATCCCCATTGACTTGCATTGGGCCAAAACTGAAGTTGAGTGAAACTCAATGAGTCTGTTGTGAAACCACTTGAAACACATCTGCGACATAGTTTTTTACAGAAATGAACTGTTTTGAACAGTTTCCTGGTGGAAAACAAGCCTTTACACATGTGTACACAAAGTGATTTTCAGGCCCTGAAACGCGTTATGGTGAATTCAAGTTACCTTCAAATCTAAGTCTGTGGAAAGTCAAAATACTCTGGTAAAAGCAGTTCTAAATGATGAATTCCCCAGTACCTTTATGGTTAAGAACTGTTTGGATGGTTTCCCAACTGTTTTTCAAAGTGCACTTCAACATCTCATACTCACTTTTTGAAATCCCCATTGACTTGCATTGGGCCAAAACTGAAGTTGAGTGAAACTCAATGAGTCTGTTGTGAAACCACTTGAAACACATCTGCGACATAGTTTTTTACAGAAATGAACTGTTTTGAACAGTTTCCTGGTGGAAAACAAGCCTTTACACATGTGTACACAAAGTGATTTTCAGGCCCTGAAACGCGTTATGGTGAATTCAAGTTACCTTCAAATCTAAGTCTGTGGAAAGTCAAAATACTCTGGTAAAAGCAGTTCTAAATGATGAATTCCCAATACCTTTATGGTTAAGAACTGTTTGGATGGTTTCCCAACTGTTTTTCAAAGTACACTTCAACATCTCATACTCACTTTTGAAATCCCCATTGACTTGCATTGGGCCAAAACTGAAGTTGAGTGAAACTCAATGAGTCTGTTGTGAAACCACTTGAAACACATCTGCGACATAGTTTTTTACAGAAATGAACTGTTTTGAACAGTTTCCTGGTGGAAAACAAGCCTTTACACATGTGTACACAAAGTAATTTTCAGGCCCTGAACGCGTTATGGTGAATTCAAGTTACCTTCAAATCTAAGTCTGTGGAAAGTCAAAATACTCTGGTAAAAGCAGTTCTAAATGATGAATTCCCCAGTACCTTTATGGTTAAGAACTGTTTGGATGGTTTCCCAACTGTTTTTCAAAGTGCACTTCAACATCTCATACTCACTTTTTGAAATCCCCATTGACTTGCATTGGGCCAAAACTGAAGTTGAGTGAAACTCAATGAGTCTGTTGTGAAACCACTTGAAACACATCTGCGACATAGTTTTTACAGAAATGAACTGTTTGAACAGTTTCCTGGTGGAAAACAAGCCTTTACACATGTGTACACAAAGTGATTTTCAGGCCCTGAAGCGCGTTATGGTGAATTCAAGTTACCTTCAAATCTAAGTCTGTGGAAAGTCAAAATACTCTGGTAAAAGCAGTTCTAAATGATGAATTCCCCAGTACCTTTATGGTTAAGAACTGTTTGGATGGTTTCCCAACTGTTTTTCAAAGTGCACTTCAACATCTCATACTCACTTTTTGAAATCCCCATTGACTTGCATTGGGCCAAAACTGAAGTTGAGTGAAACTCAATGAGTCTGTTGTGAAACCACTTGAAACACATCTGCGACATAGTTTTTACAGAAATGAACTGTTTTGAACAGTTTCCTGGTGGAAAACAAGCCTTTACACATGTGTACACAAAGTGATTTTCAGGCCCTGAAACGCGTTATGGTGAATTCAAGTTACCTTCAAGTCTAAGTCTGTGGAAAGTCAAAATACTCTGGTAAAAGCAGTTCTAAATGATGAATTCCCCAGTACCTTTATGGTTAAGAACTGTTTGGATGGTTTCCCAACTGTTTTTCAAAGTGCACTTCAACATCTCATACTCACTTTTGAAATCCCCATTGACTTGCATTGGGCCAAAACTGAAGTTGAGTGAAACTCAATGAGTCTGTTGTGAAACCACTTGAAACACATCTGCGACATAGTTTTTACAGAAATGAACTGTTTTGAACAGTTTCCTGGTGGAAAACAAGCCTTTACACATGTGTACACAAAGTGATTTTCAGGCCCTGAAGCGCGTTATGGTGAATTCAAGTTACCTTCAAATCTAACTCTGTGGAAAGTCAAAATACTCTGGTAAAAGCAGTTCTAAATGATGAATTCCCCAGTACCTTTATGGTTAAGAACTGTTTGGATGGTTTCCCAACTGTTTTCAAAGTGCACTTCAACATCTCATACTCACTTTTTGAAATCCCCATTGACTTGCATTGGGCCAAAACTGAAGTTGAGTGAAACTCAATGAGTCTGTTGTGAAACCACTTGAAACACATCTGCGACATAGTTTTTTACAGAAATGAACTGTTTTGAACAGTTTCCTGGTGGAAAACAAGCCTTTACACATGTGTACACAAAGTGATTTTCAGGCCCTGAAACGCGTTATGGTGAATTCAAGTTACCTTCAAATCTAACTCTGTGGAAAGTCAAAATACTCTGGTAAAAGCAGTTCTAAATGATGAATTCCCCAGTACCTTTATGGTTAAGAACTGTTTGGATGGTTTCCCAACTGTTTTTCAAAGTGCACTTCAACATCTCATACTCACTTTTGAAATCCCCATTGACTTGCATTGGGCCAAAACTGAAGTTGAGTGAAACTCAATGAGTCTGTTGTGAAACCACTTGAAACACATCTGCGACATAGTTTTTTACAGAAATGAACTGTTTTGAACAGTTTCCTGGTGGAAAACAAGCCTTTACACATGTGTACACAAAGTGATTTTCAGGCCCTGAAACGCGTTATGGTGAATTCAAGTTACCTTCAAATCTAAGTCTGTGGAAAGTCAAAATACTCTGGTAAAAGCAGTTCTAAATGATGAATTCCCCAGTACCTTTATGGTTAAGAACTGTTTGGATGGTTTCCCAACTGTTTTTCAAAGTGCACTTCAACATCTCATACTCACTTTTGAAATCCCCATTGACTTGCATTGGGCCAAAACTGAAGTTGAGTGAAACTCAATGAGTCTGTTGTGAAACCACTTGAAACACATCTGCGACATAGTTTTTTACAGAAATGAACTGTTTTGAACAGTTTCCTGGTGGAAAACAAGCCTTTACACATGTGTACACAAAGTGATTTTCAGGCCCTGAAACGCGTTATGGTGAATTCAAGTTACCTTCAAATCTAAGTCTGTGGAAAGTCAAAATACTCTGGTAAAAGCAGTTCTAAATGATGAATTCCCCAGTACCTTTATGGTTAAGAACTGTTTGGATGGTTTCCCAACTGTTTTTCAAAGTGCACTTCAACATCTCATACTCACTTTTTGAAATCCCCATTGACTTGCATTGGGCCAAAACTGAAGTTGAGTGAAACTCAATGAGTCTGTTGTGAAACCACTTGAAACACATCTGCGACATAGTTTTTACAGAAATGAACTGTTTTGAACAGTTTCCTGGTGGAAAACAAGCCTTTACACATGTGTACACAAAGTGATTTTCAGGCCCTGAAGCGCGTTATGGTGAATTCAAGTTACCTTCAAATCAAACTCTGTGGAAAGTCAAAATACTCTGGTAAAAGCAGTTCTAAATGATGAATTCCCCAGTACCTTTATGGTTAAGAACTGTTTGGATGGTTTCCCAACTGTTTTTCAAAGTGCACTTCAACATCTCATACTCACTTTTGAAATCCCCATTGACTTGCATTGGGCCAAAACTGAAGTTGAGTGAAACTCAATGAGTCTGTTGTGAAACCACTTGAAACACATCTGCGACATAGTTTTTTACAGAAATGAACTGTTTTGAACAGTTTCCTGGTGGAAAACAAGCCTTTACACATGTGTACACAAAGTGATTTTCAGGCCCTGAAGCGCGTTATGGTGAATTCAAGTTACCTTCAATCTAAGTCTGTGGAAAGTCAAAATACTCTGGTAAAAGCAGTTCTAAATGATGAATTCCCCAGTACCTTTATGGTTAAGAACTGTTTGGATGGTTTCCCAACTGTTTTTCAAAGTGCACTTCAACATCTCATACTCACTTTTGAAATCCCCATTAACTTGCATTGGGCCAAAACTGAAGTTGAGTGAAACTCAATGAGTCTGTTGTGAAACCACTTGAAACACATCTGCGACATAGTTTTTACAGAAATGAACTGTTTTGAACAGTTTCCTGGTGGAAAACAAGCCTTTACACATGTGTACACAAAGTGATTTTCAGGCCCTGAAGCGCGTTATGGTGAATTCAAGTTACCTTCAAATCTAAGTCTGTGGAAAGTCAAAATACTCTGGTAAAAGCAGTTCTAAATGATGAATTCCCAGTACCTTTATGGTTAAGAACTGTTTGGATGGTTTCCCAACTGTTTTTCAAAGTGCACTTCAACATCTCATACTCACTTTTTGAAATCCCCATTGACTTGCATTGGGCCAAAACTGAAGTTGAGTGAAACTCAATGAGTCTGTTGTGAAACCACTTGAAACACATCTGCGACATAGTTTTTTACAGAAATGAACTGTTTTGAACAGTTTCCTGGTGGAAAACAAGCCTTTACACATGTGTACACAAAGTGATTTTCAGGCCCTGAAACGCGTTGTGGTGAATTCAAGTTACCTTCAAGTCTAAGTCTGTGGAAAGTCAAAATACTCTGGTAAAAGCAGTTCTAAATGATGAATTCCCCAGTACCTTTATGGTTAAGAACTGTTTGGATGGTTTCCCAACTGTTTTTCAAAGTGCACTTCAACATCTCATACTCACTTTTGAAATCCCCATTGACTTGCATTGGGCCAAAACTGAAGTTGAGTGAAACTCAATGAGTCTGTTGTGAAACCACTTGAAACACATCTGCGACATAGTTTTTACAGAAATGAACTGTTTTGAACAGTTTCCTGGTGGAAAACAAGCCTTTACACATGTGTACACAAAGTGATTTTCAGGCCCTGAAACGCGTTATGGTGAATTCAAGTTACCTTCAAATCAAACTCTGTGGAAAGTCAAAATACTCTGGTAAAAGCAGTTCTAAATGATGAATTCCCCAGTACCTTTATGGTTAAGAACTGTTTGGATGGTTTCCCAACTGTTTTTCAAAGTGCACTTCAACATCTCATACTCACTTTTTGAAATCCCCATTGACTTGCATTGGGCCAAAACTGAAGTTGAGTGAAACTCAATGAGTCTGTTGTGAAACCACTTGAAACACATCTGCGACATAGTTTTTTACAGAAATGAACTGTTTTGAACAGTTTCCTGGTGGAAAACAAGCCTTTACACATGTGTACACAAAGTGATTTTCAGGCCCTGAAACGCGTTATGGTGAATTCAAGTTACCTTCAATCTAAGTCTGTGGAAAGTCAAAATACTCTGGTAAAAGCAGTTCTAAATGATGAATTCCCCAGTACCTTTATGGTTAAGAACTGTTTGGATGGTTTCCCAACTGTTTTTCAAAGTGCACTTCAACATCTCATACTCACTTTTGAAATCCCCATTGACTTGCATTGGGCCAAAACTGAAGTTGAGTGAAACTCAATGAGTCTGTTGTGAAACCACTTGAAACACATCTGCGACATAGTTTTTTACAGAAATGAACTGTTTTGAACAGTTTCCTGGTGGAAAACAAGCCTTTACACATGTGTACACAAAGTGATTTTCAGGCCCTGAAACGCGTTATGGTGAATTCAAGTTACCTTCAATTCTAAGTCTGTGGAAAGTCAAAATACTCTGGTAAAAGCAGTTCTAAATGATGAATTCCCCAGTACCTTTATGGTTAAGAACTGTTTGGATGGTTTCCCAACTGTTTTTCAAAGTGCACTTCAACATCTCATACTCACTTTTGAAATCCCCATTGACTTGCATTGGGCCAAAACTGAAGTTGAGTGAAACTCAATGAGTCTGTTGTGAAACCACTTGAAACACATCTGCGACATAGTTTTTTACAGAAATGAACTGTTTTGAACAGTTTCCTGGTGGAAAACAAGCCTTTACACATGTGTACACAAAGTGATTTTCAGGCCCTGAAGCGCGTTATGGTGAATTCAAGTTACCTTCAAATCTAACTCTGTGGAAAGTCAAAATACTCTGGTAAAAGCAGTTCTAAATGATGAATTCCCCAGTACCTTTATGGTTAAGAACTGTTTGGATGGTTTCCCAACTGTTTTTCAAAGTGCACTTCAACATCTCATACTCACTTTTTGAAATCCCCATTGACTTGCATTGGGCCAAAACTGAAGTTGAGTGAAACTCAATGAGTCTGTTGTGAAACCACTTGAAACACATCTGCGACATAGTTTTTTACAGAAATGAACTGTTTTGAACAGTTTCCTGGTGGAAAACAAGCCTTTACACATGTGTACACAAAGTGATTTTCAGGCCCTGAAACGCGTTATGGTGAATTCAAGTTACCTTCAAATCTAAGTCTGTGGAAAGTCAAAATACTCTGGTAAAAGCAGTTCTAAATGATGAATTCCCCAGTACCTTTATGGTTAAGAACTGTTTGGATGGTTTCCCAACTGTTTTTCAAAGTGCACTTCAACATCTCATACTCACTTTTGAAATCCCCATTGACTTGCATTGGGCCAAAACTGAAGTTGAGTGAAACTCAATGAGTCTGTTGTGAAACCACTTGAAACACATCTGCGACATAGTTTTTACAGAAATGAACTGTTTTGAACAGTTTCCTGGTGGAAAACAAGCCTTTACACATGTGTACACAAAGTGATTTTCAGGCCCTGAAACGCGTTATGGTGAATTCAAGTTACCTTCAAATCTAAGTCTGTGGAAAGTCAAAATACTCTGGTAAAAGCAGTTCTAAATGATGAATTCCCCAGTACCTTTATGGTTAAGAACTGTTTGGATGGTTTCCCAACTGTTTTTCAAAGTGCACTTCAACATCTCATACTCACTTTTGAAATCCCCATTGACTTGCATTGGGCCAAAACTGAAGTTGAGTGAAACTCAATGAGTCTGTTGTGAAACCACTTGAAACACATCTGCGACATAGTTTTTTACAGAAATGAACTGTTTTGAACAGTTTCCTGGTGGAAAACAAGCCTTTACACATGTGTACACAAAGTGATTTTCAGGCCCTGAAGCGCGTTATGGTGAATTCAAGTTACCTTCAATCTAAGTCTGTGGAAAGTCAAAATACTCTGGTAAAAGCAGTTCTAAATGATGAATTCCCCAGTACCTTTATGGTTAAGAACTGTTTGGATGGTTTCCCAACTGTTTTTCAAAGTGCACTTCAACATCTCATACTCACTTTTGAAATCCCCATTGACTTGCATTGGGCCAAAACTGAAGTTGAGTGAAACTCAATGAGTCTGTTGTGAAACCACTTGAAACACATCTGCGACATAGTTTTTTACAGAAATGAACTGTTTTGAACAGTTTCCTGGTGGAAAACAAGCCTTTACACATGTGTACACAAAGTGATTTTCAGGCCCTGAAGCGCGTTATGGTGAATTCAAGTTACCTTCAAATCTAAGTCTGTGGAAAGTCAAAATACTCTGGTAAAAGCAGTTCTAAATGATGAATTCCCCAGTACCTTTATGGTTAAGAACTGTTTGGATGGTTTCCCAACTGTTTTTCAAAGTGCACTTCAACATCTCATACTCACTTTTTGAAATCCCCATTGACTTGCATTGGGCCAAAACTGAAGTTGAGTGAAACTCAATGAGTCTGTTGTGAAACCACTTGAAACACATCTGCGACATAGTTTTTACAGAAATGAACTGTTTTGAACAGTTTCCTGGTGGAAAACAAGCCTTTACACATGTGTACACAAAGTGATTTTCAGGCCCTGAAACGCGTTATGGTGAATTCAAGTTACCTTCAAATCAAACTCTGTGGAAAGTCAAAATACTCTGGTAAAAGCAGTTCTAAATGATGAATTCCCCAGTACCTTTATGGTTAAGAACTGTTTGGATGGTTTCCCAACTGTTTTTCAAAGTGCACTTCAACATCTCATACTCACTTTTTGAAATCCCCATTGACTTGCATTGGGCCAAAACTGAAGTTGAGTGAAACTCAATGAGTCTGTTGTGAAACCACTTGAAACACATCTGCGACATAGTTTTTACAGAAATGAACTGTTTTGAACAGTTTCCTGGTGGAAAACAAGCCTTTACACATGTGTACACAAAGTGATTTTCAGGCCCTGAAACGCGTTATGGTGAATTCAAGTTACCTTCAAATCTAAGTCTGTGGAAAGTCAAAATACTCTGGTCAAAGCAGTTCTAAATGATGAATTCCCAGTACCTTTATGGTTAAGAACTGTTTGGATGGTTTCCCAACTGTTTTTCAAAGTGCACTTCAACATCTCATACTCACTTTTGAAATCCCCATTGACTTGCATTGGGCCAAAACTGAAGTTGAGTGAAACTCAATGAGTCTGTTGTGAAACCACTTGAAACACATCTGCGACATAGTTTTTTACAGAAATGAACTGTTTTGAACAGTTTCCTGGTGGAAAACAAGCCTTTACACATGTGTACACAAAGTGATTTTCAGGCCCTGAAACGCGTTATGGTGAATTCAAGTTACCTTCAAGTCTAAGTCTGTGGAAAGTCAAAATACTCTGGTAAAAGCAGTTCTAAATGATGAATTCCCCAGTACCTTTATGGTTAAGAACTGTTTGGATGGTTTCCCAACTGTTTTTCAAAGTGCACTTCAACATCTCATACTCACTTTTGAAATCCCCATTGACTTGCATTGGGCCAAAACTGAAGTTGAGTGAAACTCAATGAGTCTGTTGTGAAACCACTTGAAACACATCTGCGACATAGTTTTTTACAGAAATGAACTGTTTTGAACAGTTTCCTGGTGGAAAACAAGCCTTTACACATGTGTACACAAAGTGATTTTCAGGCCCTGAAGCGCGTTATGGTGAATTCAAGTTAACTTCAAATCTAACTCTGTGGAAAGTCAAAATACTCTGGTAAAAGCAGTTCTAAATGATGAATTCCCCAGTACCTTTATGGTTAAGAACTGTTTGGATGGTTTCCCAACTGTTTTTCAAAGTGCACTTCAACATCTCATACTCACTTTTTGAAATCCCCATTGACTTGCATTGGGCCAAAACTGAAGTTGAGTGAAACTCAATGAGTCTGTTGTGAAACCACTTGAAACACATCTGCGACATAGTTTTTACAGAAATGAACTGTTTTGAACAGTTTCCTGGTGGAAAACAAGCCTTTACACATGTGTACACAAAGTGATTTTCAGGCCCTGAAACGCGTTGTGGTGAATTCAAGTTACCTTCAAGTCTAAGTCTGTGGAAAGTCAAAATACTCTGGTAAAAGCAGTTCTAAATGATGAATTCCCCAGTACCTTTATGGTTAAGAACTGTTTGGATGGTTTCCCAACTGTTTTTCAAAGTGCACTTCAACATCTCATACTCACTTTTGAAATCCCCATTGACTTGCATTGGGCCAAAACTGAAGTTGAGTGAAACTCAATGAGTCTGTTGTGAAACCACTTGAAACACATCTGCGACATAGTTTTTTACAGAAATGAACTGTTTTGAACAGTTTCCTGGTGGAAAACAAGCCTTTACACATGTGTACACAAAGTGATTTTCAGGCCCTGAAACGCGTTATGGTGAATTCAAGTTACCTTCAAATCAAACTCTGTGGAAAGTCAAAATACTCTGGTAAAAGCAGTTCTAAATGATGAATTCCCAGTACCTTTATGGTTAAGAACTGTTTGGATGGTTTCCCAACTGTTTTCAAAGTGCACTTCAACATCTCATACTCACTTTTGAAATCCCCATTGACTTGCATTGGGCCAAAACTGAAGTTGAGTGAAACTCAATGAGTCTGTTGTGAAACCACTTGAAACACATCTGCGACATAGTTTTTTACAGAAATGAACTGTTTTGAACAGTTTCCTGGTGGAAAACAAGCCTTTACACATGTGTACACAAAGTGATTTTCAGGCCCTGAAACGCGTTATGGTGAATTCAAGTTACCTTCAATCTAAGTCTGTGGAAAGTCAAAATACTCTGGTAAAAGCAGTTCTAAATGATGAATTCCCCAGTACCTTTATGGTTAAGAACTGTTTGGATGGTTTCCCAACTGTTTTTCAAAGTGCACTTCAACATCTCATACTCACTTTTGAAATCCCCATTGACTTGCATTGGGCCAAAACTGAAGTTGAGTGAAACTCAATGAGTCTGTTGTGAAACCACTTGAAACACATCTGCGACATAGTTTTTTACAGAAATGAACTGTTTTGAACAGTTTCCTGGTGGAAAACAAGCCTTTACACATGTGTACACAAAGTGATTTTCAGGCCCTGAAACGCGTTATGGTGAATTCAAGTTACCTTCAAATCTAAGTCTGTGGAAAGTCAAAATACTCTGGTAAAAGCAGTTCTAAATGATGAATTCCCCAGTACCTTTATGGTTAAGAACTGTTTGGATGGTTTCCCAACTGTTTTTCAAAGTGCACTTCAACATCTCATACTCACTTTTGAAATCCCCATTGACTTGCATTGGGCCAAAACTGAAGTTGAGTGAAACTCAATGAGTCTGTTGTGAAACCACTTGAAACACATCTGCGACATAGTTTTTTACAGAAATGAACTGTTTTGAACAGTTTCCTGGTGGAAAACAAGCCTTTACACATGTGTACACAAAGTGATTTTCAGGCCCTGAAGCGCGTTATGGTGAATTCAAGTTACCTTCAAATCTAAGTCTGTGGAAAGTCAAAATACTCTGGTAAAAGCAGTTCTAAATGATGAATTCCCCAGTACCTTTATGGTTAAGAACTGTTTGGATGGTTTCCCAACTGTTTTTCAAAGTGCACTTCAACATCTCATACTCACTTTTTGAAATCCCCATTGACTTGCATTGGGCCAAAACTGAAGTTGAGTGAAACTCAATGAGTCTGTTGTGAAACCACTTGAAACACATCTGCGACATAGTTTTTACAGAAATGAACTGTTTTGAACAGTTTCCTGGTGGAAAACAAGCCTTTACACATGTGTACACAAAGTGATTTTCAGGCCCTGAAACGCGTTATGGTGAATTCAAGTTACCTTCAAATCTAAGTCTGTGGAAAGTCAAAATACTCTGGTAAAAGCAGTTCTAAATGATGAATTCCCCAGTACCTTTATGGTTAAGAACTGTTTGGATGGTTTCCCAACTGTTTTTCAAAGTGCACTTCAACATCTCATACTCACTTTTTGAAATCCCCATTGACTTGCATTGGGCCAAAACTGAAGTTGAGTGAAACTCAATGAGTCTGTTGTGAAACCACTTGAAACACATCTGCGACATAGTTTTTACAGAAATGAACTGTTTTGAACAGTTTCCTGGTGGAAAACAAGCCTTTACACATGTGTACACAAAGTGATTTTCAGGCCCTGAAGCGCGTTATGGTGAATTCAAGTTACCTTCAAATCAAACTCTGTGGAAAGTCAAAATACTCTGGTAAAAGCAGTTCTAAATGATGAATTCCCCAGTACCTTTATGGTTAAGAACTGTTTGGATGGTTTCCCAACTGTTTTTCAAAGTGCACTTCAACATCTCATACTCACTTTTGAAATCCCCATTGACTTGCATTGGGCCAAAACTGAAGTTGAGTGAAACTCAATGAGTCTGTTGTGAAACCACTTGAAACACATCTGCGACATAGTTTTTACAGAAATGAACTGTTTTGAACAGTTTCCTGGTGGAAAACAAGCCTTTACACATGTGTACACAAAGTGATTTTCAGGCCCTGAAACGCGTTATGGTGAATTCAAGTTACCTTCAAATCTAACTCTGTGGAAAGTCAAAATACTCTGGTAAAAGCAGTTCTAAATGATGAATTCCCCAGTACCTTTATGGTTAAGAACTGTTTGGATGGTTTCCCAACTGTTTTTCAAAGTGCACTTCAACATCTCATACTCACTTTTGAAATCCCCATTGACTTGCATTGGGCCAAAACTGAAGTTGAGTGAAACTCAATGAGTCTGTTGTGAAACCACTTGAAACACATCTGCGACATAGTTTTTACAGAAATGAACTGTTTTGAACAGTTTCCTGGTGGAAAACAAGCCTTTACACATGTGTACACAAAGTGATTTTCAGGCCCTGAAACGCGTTATGGTGAATTCAAGTTACCTTCAAATCTAACTCTGTGGAAAGTCAAAATACTCTGGTAAAAGCAGTTCTAAATGATGAATTCCCCAGTACCTTTATGGTTAAGAACTGTTTGGATGGTTTCCCAACTGTTTTTCAAAGTGCACTTCAACATCTCATACTCACTTTTTGAAATCCCCATTGACTTGCATTGGGCCAAAACTGAAGTTGAGTGAAACTCAATGAGTCTGTTGTGAAACCACTTGAAACACATCTGCGACATAGTTTTTTACAGAAATGAACTGTTTTGAACAGTTTCCTGGTGGAAAACAAGCCTTTACACATGTGTACACAAAGTGATTTTCAGGCCCTGAAACGCGTTATGGTGAATTCAAGTTACCTTCAAATCTAAGTCTGTGGAAAGTCAAAATACTCTGGTAAAAGCAGTTCTAAATGATGAATTCCCCAGTACCTTTATGGTTAAGAACTGTTTGGATGGTTTCCCAACTGTTTTTCAAAGTGCACTTCAACATCTCATACTCACTTTTGAAATCCCCATTGACTTGCATTGGGCCAAAACTGAAGTTGAGTGAAACTCAATGAGTCTGTTGTGAAACCACTTGAAACACATCTGCGACATAGTTTTTTACAGAAATGAACTGTTTTGAACAGTTTCCTGGTGGAAAACAAGCCTTTACACATGTGTACACAAAGTGATTTTCAGGCCCTGAAACGCGTTATGGTGAATTCAAGTTACCTTCAAGTCTAAGTCTGTGGAAAGTCAAAATACTCTGGTAAAAGCAGTTCTAAATGATGAATTCCCCAGTACCTTTATGGTTAAGAACTGTTTGGATGGTTTCCCAACTGTTTTTCAAAGTGCACTTCAACATCTCATACTCACTTTTGAAATCCCCATTGACTTGCATTGGGCCAAAACTGAAGTTGAGTGAAACTCAATGAGTCTGTTGTGAAACCACTTGAAACACATCTGCGACATAGTTTTTACAGAAATGAACTGTTTTGAACAGTTTCCTGGTGGAAAACAAGCCTTTACACATGTGTACACAAAGTGATTTTCAGGCCCTGAAGCGCGTTATGGTGAATTCAAGTTACCTTCAAATCTAACTCTGTGGAAAGTCAAAATACTCTGGTAAAAGCAGTTCTAAATGATGAATTCCCCAGTACCTTTATGGTTAAGAACTGTTTGGATGGTTTCCCAACTGTTTTTCAAAGTGCACTTCAACATCTCATACTCACTTTTTGAAATCCCCATTGACTTGCATTGGGCCAAAACTGAAGTTGAGTGAAACTCAATGAGTCTGTTGTGAAACCACTTGAAACACATCTGCGACATAGTTTTTTACAGAAATGAACTGTTTTGAACAGTTTCCTGGTGGAAAACAAGCCTTTACACATGTGTACACAAAGTGATTTTCAGGCCCTGAAACGCGTTATGGTGAATTCAAGTTACCTTCAAATCAAACTCTGTGGAAAGTCAAAATACTCTGGTAAAAGCAGTTCTAAATGATGAATTCCCCAGTACCTTTATGGTTAAGAACTGTTTGGATGGTTTCCCAACTGTTTTTCAAAGTGCACTTCAACATCTCATACTCACTTTTGAAATCCCCATTGACTTGCA
The DNA here is from genome assembly GCF_016835505.1 of Polypterus senegalus. Classification (NCBI taxonomy): domain Eukaryota; kingdom Metazoa; phylum Chordata; class Cladistia; order Polypteriformes; family Polypteridae; genus Polypterus; species Polypterus senegalus. Next base: position 53,055 of record NW_024379137.1, read on the forward strand.
TTGGGCCAAAACTGAAGTTGAGTGAAACTCAATGAGTCTGTTGTGAAACCACTTGAAACACATCTGCGACATAGTTTTTACAGAAATGAACTGTTTTGAACAGTTTCCTGGTGGAAAACAAGCCTTTACACATGTGTACACAAAGTGATTTTCAGGCCCTGAAACGCGTTATGGTGAATTCAAGTTACCTTCAAATCTAAGTCTGTGGAAAGTCAAAATACTCTGGTAAAAGCAGTTCTAAATGATGAATTCCCCAGTACCTTTATGGTTAAGAACTGTTTGGATGGTTTCCCAACTGTTTTTCAAAGTGCACTTCAACATCTCATACTCACTTTTTGAAATCCCCATTGACTTGCATTGGGCCAAAACTGAAGTTGAGTGAAACTCAATGAGTCTGTTGTGAAACCACTTGAAACACATCTGCGACATAGTTTTTACAGAAATGAACTGTTTTGAACAGTTTCCTGGTGGAAAACAAGCCTTTACACATGTGTACACAAAGTGATTTTCAGGCCCTGAAGCGCGTTATGGTGAATTCAAGTTACCTTCAAATCAAACTCTGTGGAAAGTCAAAATACTCTGGTAAAAGCAGTTCTAAATGATGAATTCCCCAGTACCTTTATGGTTAAGAACTGTTTGGATGGTTTCCCAACTGTTTTTCAAAGTGCACTTCAACATCTCATACTCACTTTTGAAATCCCCATTGACTTGCATTGGGCCAAAACTGAAGTTGAGTGAAACTCAATGAGTCTGTTGTGAAACCACTTGAAACACATCTGCGACATAGTTTTTTACAGAAATGAACTGTTTTGAACAGTTTCCTGGTGGAAAACAAGCCTTTACACATGTGTACACAAAGTGATTTTCAGGCCCTGAAACGCGTTATGGTGAATTCAAGTTACCTTCAAATCTAAGTCTGTGGAAAGTCAAAATACTCTGGTAAAAGCAGTTCTAAATGATGAATTCCCCAGTACCTTTATGGTTAAGAACTGTTTGGATGGTTTCCCAACTGTTTTTCAAAGTGCACTTCAACATCTCATACTCACTTTTTGAAATCCCCATTGACTTGCATTGGGCCAAAACTGAAGTTGAGTGAAACTCAATGAGTCTGTTGTGAAACCACTTGAAACACATCTGCGACATAGTTTTTACAGAAATGAACTGTTTTGAACAGTTTCCTGGTGGAAAACAAGCCTTTACACATGTGTACACAAAGTGATTTTCAGGCCCTGAAACGCGTTGTGGTGAATTCAAGTTACCTTCAAGTCTAAGTCTGTGGAAAGTCAAAATACTCTGGTAAAAGCAGTTCTAAATGATGAATTCCCCAGTACCTTTATGGTTAAGAACTGTTTGGATGGTTTCCCAACTGTTTTTCAAAGTGCACTTCAACATCTCATACTCACTTTTGAAATCCCCATTGACTTGCATTGGGCCAAAACTGAAGTTGAGTGAAACTCAATGAGTCTGTTGTGAAACCACTTGAAACACATCTGCGACATAGTTTTTTACAGAAATGAACTGTTTTGAACAGTTTCCTGGTGGAAAACAAGCCTTTACACATGTGTACACAAAGTGATTTTCAGGCCCTGAAACGCGTTATGGTGAATTCAAGTTACCTTCAAATCAAACTCTGTGGAAAGTCAAAATACTCTGGTAAAAGCAGTTCTAAATGATGAATTCCCCAGTACCTTTATGGTTAAGAACTGTTTGGATGGTTTCCCAACTGTTTTTCAAAGTGCACTTCAACATCTCATACTCACTTTTGAAATCCCCATTGACTTGCATTGGGCCAAAACTGAAGTTGAGTGAAACTCAATGAGTCTGTTGTGAAACCACTTGAAACACATCTGCGACATAGTTTTTACAGAAATGAACTGTTTTGAACAGTTTCCTGGTGGAAAACAAGCCTTTACACATGTGTACACAAAGTGATTTTCAGGCCCTGAAACGCGTTATGGTGAATTCAAGTTACCTTCAAATCTAACTTTGTGGAAAAGTCAAAATACTCTGGTAAAAGCAGTTCTAAATGATGAATTCCCCAGTACCTTTATGGTTAAGAACTGTTTGGATGGTTTCCCAACTGTTTTTCAAAGTGCACTTCAACATCTCATACTCACTTTTGAAATCCCCATTGACTTGCATTGGGCCAAAACTGAAGTTGAGTGAAACTCAATGAGTCTGTTGTGAAACCACTTGAAACACATCTGCGACATAGTTTTTTACAGAAATGAACTGTTTTGAACAGTTTCCTGGTGGAAAACAAGCCTTTACACATGTGTACACAAAGTGATTTTCAGGCCCTGAAGCGCGTTATGGTGAATTCAAGTTACCTTCAAATCTAAGTCTGTGGAAAGTCAAAATACTCTGGTAAAAGCAGTTCTAAATGATGAATTCCCCAGTACCTTTATGGTTAAGAACTGTTTGGATGGTTTCCCAACTGTTTTTCAAAGTGCACTTCAACATCTCATACTCACTTTTGAAATCCCCATTGACTTGCATTGGGCCAAAACTGAAGTTGAGTGAAACTCAATGAGTCTGTTGTGAAACCACTTGAAACACATCTGCGACATAGTTTTTACAGAAATGAACTGTTTTGAACAGTTTCCTGGTGGAAAACAAGCCTTTACACATGTGTACACAAAGTGATTTTCAGGCCCTGAAACGCGTTATGGTGAATTCAAGTTACCTTCAATCTAAGTCTGTGGAAAGTCAAAATACTCTGGTAAAAGCAGTTCTAAATGATGAATTCCCCAGTACCTTTATGGTTAAGAACTGTTTGGATGGTTTCCCAACTGTTTTTCAAAGTGCACTTCAACATCTCATACTCACTTTTGAAATCCCCATTGACTTGCATTGGGCCAAAACTGAAGTTGAGTGAAACTCAATGAGTCTGTTGTGAAACCACTTGAAACACATCTGCGACATAGTTTTTACAGAAATGAACTGTTTTGAACAGTTTCCTGGTGGAAAACAAGCCTTTACACATGTGTACACAAAGTGATTTTCAGGCCCTGAAACGCGTTATGGTGAATTCAAGTTACCTTCAATCTAAGTCTGTGGAAAGTCAAAATACTCTGGTAAAAGCAGTTCTAAATGATGAATTCCCCAGTACCTTTATGGTTAAGAACTGTTTGGATGGTTTCCCAACTGTTTTTCAAAGTGCACTTCAACATCTCATACTCACTTTTTGAAATCCCCATTGACTTGCATTGGGCCAAAACTGAAGTTGAGTGAAACTCAATGAGTCTGTTGTGAAACCACTTGAAACACATCTGCGACATAGTTTTTTACAGAAATGAACTGTTTTGAACAGTTTCCTGGTGGAAAACAAGCCTTTACACATGTGTACACAAAGTGATTTTCAGGCCCTGACACGTTATGGTGAATTCAAGTTACCTTCAAATCGAACTCTGTGGAAAGTCAAAATACTCTGGTAAAAGCAGTTCTAAATGATGAATTCCCAGTACCTTTATGGTTAAGAACTGTTTGGATGGTTTCCCAACTGTTTTTCAAAGTGCACTTCAACATCTCATACTCACTTTTGAAATCCCCATTGACTTGCATTGGGCCAAAACTGAAGTTGAGTGAAACTCAATGAGTCTGTTGTGAAACCACTTGAAACACATCTGCGACATAGTTTTTACAGAAATGAACTGTTTTGAACAGTTTCCTGGTGGAAAACAAGCCTTTACACATGTGTACACAAAGTGATTTTCAGGCCCTGAAACGCGTTATGGTGAATTCAAGTTACCTTCAAATCTAACTCTGTGGAAAGTCAAAATACTCTGGTAAAAGCAGTTCTAAATGATGAATTCCCCAGTACCTTTATGGTTAAGAACTGTTTGGATGGTTTCCCAACTGTTTTTCAAAGTGCACTTCAACATCTCATACTCACTTTTGAAATCCCCATTGACTTGCATTGGGCCAAAACTGAAGTTGAGTGAAACTCAATGAGTCTGTTGTGAAACCACTTGAAACACATCTGCGACATAGTTTTTTACAGAAATGAACTGTTTTGAACAGTTTCCTGGTGGAAAACAAGCCTTTACACATGTGTACACAAAGTGATTTTCAGGCCCTGAAACGCGTTATGGTGAATTCAAGTTACCTTCAAATCTAAGTCTGTGGAAAGTCAAAATACTCTGGTAAAAGCAGTTCTAAATGATGAATTCCCCAGTACCTTTATGGTTAAGAACTGTTTGGATGGTTTCCCAACTGTTTTTCAAAGTGCACTTCAACATCTCATACTCACTTTTTGAAATCCCCATTGACTTGCATTGGGCCAAAACTGAAGTTGAGTGAAACTCAATGAGTCTGTTGTGAAACCACTTGAAACACATCTGCGACATAGTTTTTACAGAAATGAACTGTTTTGAACAGTTTCCTGGTGGAAAACAAGCCTTTACACATGTGTACACAAAGTGATTTTCAGGCCCTGAAACGCGTTATGGTGAATTCAAGTTACCTTCAAGTCTAAGTCTGTGGAAAGTCAAAATACTCTGGTAAAAGCAGTTCTAAATGATGAATTCCCCAGTACCTTTATGGTTAAGAACTGTTTGGATGGTTTCCCAACTGTTTTTCAAAGTGCACTTCAACATCTCATACTCACTTTTGAAATCCCCATTGACTTGCATTGGGCCAAAACTGAAGTTGAGTGAAACTCAATGAGTCTGTTGTGAAACCACTTGAAACACATCTGCGACATAGTTTTTACAGAAATGAACTGTTTTGAACAGTTTCCTGGTGGAAAACAAGCCTTTACACATGTGTACACAAAGTGATTTTCAGGCCCTGAAACGCGTTATGGTGAATTCAAGTTACCTTCAAATCTAACTCTGTGGAAAGTCAAAATACTCTGGTAAAAGCAGTTCTAAATGATGAATTCCCAGTACCTTTATGGTTAAGAACTGTTTGGATGGTTTCCCAACTGTTTTTCAAAGTGCACTTCAACATCTCATACTCACTTTTGAAATCCCCATTGACTTGCATTGGGCCAAAACTGAAGTTGAGTGAAACTCAATGAGTCTGTTGTGAAACCACTTGAAACACATCTGCGACATAGTTTTTTACAGAAATGAACTGTTTTGAACAGTTTCCTGGTGGAAAACAAGCCTTTACACATGTGTACACAAAGTGATTTTCAGGCCCTGAAACGCGTTATGGTGAATTCAAGTTACCTTCAAATCTAACTTTGTGAAAAGTCAAAATACTCTGGTAAAAGCAGTTCTAAATGATGAATTCCCCAGTACCTTTATGGTTAAGAACTGTTTGGATGGTTTCCCAACTGTTTTTCAAAGTGCACTTCAACATCTCATACTCACTTTTTGAAATCCCCATTGACTTGCATTGGGCCAAAACTGAAGTTGAGTGAAACTCAATGAGTCTGTTGTGAAACCACTTGAAACACATCTGCGACATAGTTTTTACAGAAATGAACTGTTTTGAACAGTTTCCTGGTGGAAAACAAGCCTTTACACATGTGTACACAAAGTGATTTTCAGGCCCTGAAACGCGTTATGGTGAATTCAAGTTACCTTCAAGTCTAAGTCTGTGGAAAGTCAAAATACTCTGGTAAAAGCAGTTCTAAATGATGAATTCCCCAGTACCTTTATGGTTAAGAACTGTTTGGATGGTTTCCCAACTGTTTTTCAAAGTGCACTTCAACATCTCATACTCACTTTTTGAAATCCCCATTGACTTGCATTGGGCCAAAACTGAAGTTGAGTGAAACTCAATGAGTCTGTTGTGAAACCACTTGAAACACATCTGCGACATAGTTTTTACAGAAATGAACTGTTTTGAACAGTTTCCTGGTGGAAAACAAGCCTTTACACATGTGTACACAAAGTGATTTTCAGGCCCTGAAACGCGTTATGGTGAATTCAAGTTACCTTCAAATCTAACTCTGTGGAAAGTCAAAATACTCTGGTAAAAGCAGTTCTAAATGATGAATTCCCAGTACCTTTATGGTTAAGAACTGTTTGGATGGTTTCCCAACTGTTTTTCAAAGTGCACTTCAACATCTCATACTCACTTTTGAAATCCCCATTGACTTGCATTGGGCCAAAACTGAAGTTGAGTGAAACTCAATGAGTCTGTTGTGAAACCACTTGAAACACATCTGCGACATAGTTTTTTACAGAAATGAACTGTTTTGAACAGTTTCCTGGTGGAAAACAAGCCTTTACACATGTGTACACAAAGTGATTTTCAGGCCCTGAAACGCGTTATGGTGAATTCAAGTTACCTTCAAATCTAACTCTGTGGAAAGTCAAAATACTCTGGTAAAAGCAGTTCTAAATGATGAATTCCCCAGTACCTTTATGGTTAAGAACTGTTTGGATGGTTTCCCAACTGTTTTTCAAAGTGCACTTCAACATCTCATAC
>NW_024379138.1:0-5637 GCF_016835505.1 Polypterus senegalus
CAGCCATTTCTGTCAAACCTTTATGCCATTCTCGTCCTAGTATTGTTTAAATACCCACTTTTGTTGATCGTTGGTTAAATTCAGTCATCGTCCCCCAAAGAAAAATTATAAGAAGGATACAAATGAAAACAAGAAAAAAATAAAAACACTCACTTCAAAGAACCACGCTTAGGAAGCTTCAACTCTTTTTATTTCCGCAAAAAGGGAGATCCCAACTACCGGTTTAAACAGAAGGCATACTCACTGCAGAAAAGGTGCGGCCCTTTTTTATTCATTTGGTTCTCATAAGTGATTTGCATTCAGGCACCTTTTTTGATACAGAATAAGGCTTCACTGATTGGTTAAACCACAAAATCACATGCTGCTGCTGCTATTGAGCTTCAATGCTGTATATTAAGTTGCTGATTTAAAAAAGCTTGTCTTGTGTGAAAAAGGCACAGTTAACTAGAATTTTACACTTGGAAGGGATTGGGTGTTAGGAAACTCCAATTCCTTGCTAACTTTAATTTTGAAAAGACTGCCAGAGGTAGCGTGAACAGAGGAATACTTTTATGTTGATGAAAAGTGTAACATAAGGGCTCATAATTCCTGAGGAAGGTAGATACAAATACTAGAAAAGAAAAAAGGAGATCCTCCATCTTGGGAAAACAGGTCTAAAAAGTAAGCTGCTGCACGGATCTTAATGATTACAAAGGATCATGGGTTTTTAGGTGGAATGGAAAGCTTCCAGATAATTTAACAAATTATACTTACTGGATTTTCCTGACTCTAGAAAAAAAAAAAAGATAACCAGCATTTGATGAAGTTGGAATATCTACATAGGATGGGTGAGATCAATCCTATTTTGAAAAAGCGGAGACTATTCCTTTATTTGGGGGAAAAAAGTTATTCTACATTGAAGTTCTGTATACATGGGCGTTTATGTTCCAGTATCTGTAGTTGTTAATGGGGTTAAATCTAAATTCTAAATATATTTTGGTTTTGTCACAATGTAAATTAAAGGGGGTATAGTTTTTGTGAACATTCTAGAAATTCATCCTTGGTGTGTTAGTAACTCCAGCTTGGTGGTAGTTAATTGTTACACTTGGATATTAGGATCAAAGCTGGGTCCACCTTAAGGTAAGTTACCACCTATCAGCCCCCGCCTCTCATGCCAATATCACCCCAATGATCTTACTGAGTGTCCTCGGGGCCAAAACGTTACTTAGAAAAATTTGGGTCTTCAAGCAGCCTTGCTCAAATACTAGAGATTTGAATAATGGAATAGGACTCCTTTTCTATTTTCTGGTTTTTCCCGAACCCGGGCCATTGTGTTGCACCATTAGAGGGGAAATTCTTGGACCAAGGCCCAAAACAAACGACCAAGCATTTCTAAGATGTTTTCATTAATTAGAGAATGAAATTGGAGGTTGAAACGATCGATCAATTAGTTAACCATAAACAATGCCAACTGGCGATCGGTGGCGTTATTCCCATGACCCACTGGGCGCCAACTGGGACACCAAAGTCTTTGAGTTTGGGGTATGGTTTTCAAAACTGGGAATTGACAAAGGCCACAGGTGGAGCCTGGAAATTGACACATAAACCCCGGCCTGGACCCGGGGAGGCCCCAGATTGTCTCCCGCTCTGTGGGTGGGGGTCAGGCTTTCTTATTGGTGGGTATTTGTCTGGTTAATTCAAATAAACGGCTCCCTCCTTAAAAATAGTTCAAACCCCGGGGCCAGCCCCGGAAGGAAAAAACGGTCGTGATGCCCAGTGCCCGGGGCTGCAACCTCTGAAAAGATCCGTGTGCCCCTTTGGAGAGGTGGGGGTCCGTTAAACCCCCATTTTTGGAACCGGACAATTGTTAAACATTGTTCCCCCATGAACAAAAATTCCCATTGGGGGTAAAATTTTTACAAAAGCCCCTGCTCTTTGTACACATGCTCTTTTTATTTTTTAATGGTTCCTTATTGGCCATGCGGGGTTACTCCCGCCTCTGGTTAACCCCGGGGAAGAAATCAAACTTAACTATCGGAGTCAAAAAAAACAAATCTCCGGTGAACCTGGGAAGGTTTCCCCTTACCCCCCGGGGGCCCTGTGGCGGACTGGGGCCCCCTTTTCCCCTCCTATCTTTGGGCATGCCCCCCCTCAAAGAAGGGGGTTGGGGGGGGGCATCCCCTGAACACCCTCCTTGTCATTTCTGCCCGTCCCCCCCATTGGGGGGTCCCCAGGTGTGCTGGACCTGGCCTGGGGCCTCCCCCATCCCAGTTGGTTCCCCGGCCCCCCTTTTCCTGGCCCACAGTTCAAGCCCGTGCCTTCCTCCCCCCCGGGGTTTGGGGGGAGGCAAAATCTGACACCCCTTCCCCGTTTTAGCACCTCCTCACTTTATCCTCCCCGTTGGGCTTTTTACTTTCCGGGGGACCCCGGCCCAGTGTTTTCAAAATGAGACACTCTTGGAAATGGATCACTTGCTCATTTTTGAAAAGGCGGCCCCTGGGTCAGAACTAAAGAAAGGAGGACATTGATCCCTTAATCCCCCGACCTCCCTTTTGAAGGTCACCCCCCTGAATAATCCCCTCTTGCTGTTGGGTGCGGGGTTGAGAAATCGGAATCGACCAGTTTGGTCCTGAAATGTGCTTTCCCTGCACGACCCACCATTTGTCGCTAAAAAAGGGGCCCTGTCGGAGGGGGCCGATCCATCCATCAGGCTAAAAACCCGCACTGCCGATAGCCAACAGGTACCCAAAAGGGGTAGTTGAAAAAAACGAAGAAAAAGGTTAAAGCGTGCGAAAGTTATCCCGGAGGGGGTCCTGGGTGCCGTCCCGGTGGGCGGATTACTCTGCCCCTCCCCACCCGCTCCCAGGGAGGGTGCGTGGGGGCCCCGGACCGGGTGGTTCGCCCCCTGGGGTGTTCCTCCCCGGGGCACACAAAGGAGGGGGGGTGGCTGGCGGCATCCACCACTGGTGTTCAGAGTTTTCCACTTCCAGGGCAGGGAAACAACCTGCCCGCTCGCCCTACCCAAATCACCCTCCCCCCGTTCCCGTGTCTTAAATTTATGCCGGGTATAATCCCCACCTGTGCCCCCCCATTATAAAAGGAGGATGCAAAGGGGAGGGGAAAAAAAAAAGATCGAAGGAAAACGATCCAAAAAAGAGGGTTGTGGAGAGCGAGCAAGTGGGAGGGAAAAAGAGCCAGTGTGGGGTGAGTGAGCAGGGAAGAGGCAGGCTCGTGAGTGTGAAGGTAGGCACCCTGAGAGAAGAGCCCCTGGCGGGAGTTTTTGGGCCCTGACACTCGGGGCAGAAAGAAGCATCGCTCCAGCTGAAAAGTTCAGATGAGTGGGAGTGATCAGAAATGGGGGCGATTCACCGTGGAAGGGAGTGGGAGGCTTGGAGGTAGAGCCCAGTGTGAGCACCCTGGTCGCGGGGGAAACCCAGAGTCTCGGTCCAGCAAGACAGCTTGCGAAAGCCAGGGAAAAGGGCAACGGGACCAGGAGAAGGTCAGCTGCCACTGCAGGTGGGGTGACTCCCTTGTTGCAAAGCCGCCAGTTAGAAAGAAGGGGCCCCGGGTGTTTGAAAAGGAACTGCTTCCCAGCATGTTGATCTTAACCTTATTTTAAATGATGATTTATTGATTTTATCCATCCATCCATTATCCATCCATCCATTATCCAACCTGCAATATCCTAAGTACAGGGTCACAGTGGTCTGCTGGAGCCAATCCCAGCCAACTGCGCGCCAAGGCGGAAACATACCCAGGCAGGGTGCCAGCCCCCAGTATTGATTTTTTAAACCCCCTTTGCACCTGCTTTATGGATTATTTATTTATTTACTTTGAGCACTGCACTTTTTTGGACCTGTTTAGTTTTGATTGTTTTTTTAAAAGCCCTTGCACACTTTACACCTTCACGCTCCCCGTGTGATTTGTCCCCATCTGCCAGCACATCCGCTTACATTTGATGTGTTGGGATCAAGGGCTCCCAAAATGGAAGAGGGAGCATGGAGCAGGACCCACACCATCACAAGCTGGGACTCACTGAGTGCGATTTATCTGGTAAGGAATGATAAGAGCCTTGGGGCAAATCTAACCTATTCTCAAACTTGAAATGGTTAGAACCGGCTTGCTGGTGTGGAGCCATGCCAGGGAATGCAGAGTGCCTTGTGCTCACGTTTCCGCGTGTGTCCAGCTTTAGTGGGGGTACATGACCGAATTATGTTAGCCACCAGCCCAGGGCTTAGCCAGCAAATGCTGTGAAGAAGCTGTCTGTTGAATGGTTCTGCCCTTTGCCCAGAAACGATATAAGCTTTATGACCACATACTTGGAAAGTCTTTGCCCGTGGTTGAACTCAAACACAGAGATTCCAGACTCGAACGCAACCTTTAATAAGGAGCAGGTTTACCTCTACATATTCTAAGAACATATCAACTTCCTTCGACTGATATTTGAGTTTGGGTTTTAACTCATTGACAAAATTTGTAAACTGGAATGATTTTTTTTTTGGGTTATATTTTTTGAATATAAGCACACATTTTTATTTGATATTTGGACTAAATTTTTCACACTTATACCTTTACTACACTTTTTTAAATTTGGGATTATTAGTAAACATGTTTCTCTTTAGGTATGTGTTCAGCATTTCCTGCATTTCTAATCTCTTGTCATCCTACATTTACACAATAGCTGTAGATACAGAAGACACATGAAATGCATATATTCAAATACAATATATTTTTGACCCTATACAGCTCCCGCCATTTCACACCCAAATAAAACCACTTGAGATCTGAGGAATTTTTGCGACTGACTTTAGCCTCCATCATGGGGATGGGATAGCAGGCTGCTTGCTGCTTTGCTGATCAACATATTTCCCAAAAAAAAAGCTGATGGAGGTAAAGAATTTAAGGTTGTCCAAAAGATTTGTCATAGACTTCAGGGATTCTTGTGTTAATTAGATTCACACTGTCCTATATCTATAAAACCACAGCCAAGTGAACAGGCTTGGCAGAATCAGTGGGGATAGATAGATAGATAGAAAAGATAGATGTGATAGATAGATAGGGTAGATAGATAGATAGATGATAGATGAAAAATAGATAGATGAAGATAGATAGATAGATACTTTATTAATCCCAAGGGAAATTCAATAGAAGAACCTGTTGAGCAAAACTCTGTCTGGCACTGTGAAGAGACATGAGAGTCATAGAATAAGTGGAAGGCCCCCTTCCCAGGGCGCCGCTGTTGAAATACCACTACTCATCGTTTTTTCACTCATCTGGCGAGGTTGGAGTGGGAGCCTCGTGGGGCTGTCACTTCTGGCATCAAGTTCCCAAGCCACCCTTGGGTGTAACCTGCTCCGTGGACAGGGGAAGTGGGGGAGTTTAACTGGGGCGGTACACCTGTCATCCATAACGCAGGTATCGTAGGTGAGCTCAGTTAGGCCAAAACCTCCCATTGGGCTGAAGGGGAAAATCTTGCTTGATCTTGATTTTCAGTATGAGTACAGACCGTGAAAGCGGGGCCAAAAGATCCTTCGGCTTTTGGCTTTCAAACAGGATGACTCAGAATAGTTACCCCAGGGTAACTGGTGCTAAATCATTAGTAGATGACCTGATTAGAGTCGTGGTGTTGTATATAGAGAGCAGCTCCCTCGGTTTTGG
>NW_024379139.1:0-7803 GCF_016835505.1 Polypterus senegalus
TTTAATTATATCCGAGAGATCATTTTATATACTGTATTATTGTTATTAAAGCCGGGTATATGAGCGCTGGTAACACAATAAACTACAGATCCCATAATGCAGCGCTTCAGCTGCCTTGCCGAACACTTACGCGTTAATCAAGTCTACCTTATGATGCTGCAAGTTATTGCGAAGCTAGCTCACCGATGCTGAAGAAAAGTTGATTCTGAAAATAGAGCCTTTAAAACCGATGGGAGGCTGAGTATATGTTTACTGAACCGTGTGTCTCATTTGTGGAGCTAATGTGGCTGTAATTACAGAATTTAATCTAAAGGCGGCACTATGAGACAAAACATCAGGGTAACCTGAATGCAATGCAGAAGATACAGAAAGCAGCATAATTAAATAAGAATCTGACACTTCAGCGGACGTTTTAACCCGTGCACAATCACAAAGTGATTTCAAGTGAAGCTGCTTTTATGGGAGACACAAATGCACCAGTGCAATTGCCCCACTTTCCCTGTTGCCAAGTAATGTTAAACCAAGTCGTCACTACGGTGTTCCCAAATCGCACTTTGCTGATAAACTGGCGCACTGAGTTTACCGCGCGCTTTGGTGACTTTGAAGAACAAAAAGTCCGTCTACATGCGGCTCGAACCTTGTGCATGTTTGGTAGCACATATCTGTGTGAGAAGCTCTTCTCAGTGATAAAGACTAACAAAACAGCACACAGGAGTCGCCTCACTGATGAGCACCTGCAATCCATCCTGAGAATCTCCACAACACAGAACCTCACACCAAACAGAAGCGAACCTGTTGCCAAAAAAGATGCCAGGCGTCCAGCTCTAAAATGACATATGAGCAAAGACAACTGAATGATTTGATTTGTTATTGCTGAAAGGAACACATTTTATTTATATTTCTAGGTTTTGTTATGCAGCATGTTCATATTTGAATTTGTATAATTTTGACAGGATATATTTTTATGGAGAGCAAAATCTTTTGGGATATTTAAAATCTAAGTTTATTTTTATATAAAATTACATAAGAGTAAAGAAATTTGAATGTTTGTTCTTTTAGCGTTTACTTTATTTCTAACTTGTATAATTTAGACAGGATATATTTTTATGGAGAGCAAAATATTATAAGTTGTTTAAGGTTTGAGTTGATTTATTCAGAATAATATTCCTGTCTGTTTTACCATTCCTACCAAAGATATTTCTGTCGACTAAATAAAAATTCCTTCTATTTAAAATTTAAATAGAACTTGAACAAATCGATAGTTCATAATATCCACGCAGACTTGCACGTAAGGCGGGAGTTATCCGTTTTAACAAGCAGCGTATTGCACTGATCTGAAATAGCTGTGTGTGTATATATGTAGATATGTATGTATATGTATATATATGTTTATATATGTGTGTGTGTATGTATGTATATATATATGTATTTGTGTGTGTGTATGTATGTTATATATGTGTGTGTATATGTATGTGTATATATGTAGATATATATATAGTATATATGTATGTATATGTATATGTGTAGATATGTATAGATATGTATATATTTATATGTTTGTATATGTGTGTAAATATATATATATATATGACAACAACACTCATCACTCACAACAGTGACAAAACAATTACATTGACAATCATGTTACGTTATTTTCAAAATGTTTCCTTTTCTTTTTCATTGCTTCTTTAACACACTACTTCTCACTCTGGCGAAGCGAGGTATTTTCTAGTATATATATATATATATATATATATATATATATATATATATAATATATATATATATATATATATATATATATATATACAGTACACCCCAAAATTTGCAGGGGTTATGTTCCTAGAGCACCTGTGAATTGTGAAAAACCGCAATTTTTTGATGTGGTTAAAAAATGCCTTTTAAATGCCTTTTTTTATTGTTTAAACCCTAAATACAGTATGCCCCCAAAGCACTTTAATTTTGTTGCAAACTCAGCTTAATGCATTGTGGTCTATGGCCGGCTTGTCACCCTGGCCAATACCCCCAGGCCGCCAGATGGAACTCTCCCTGCAGCATGTAGGTGCCCCGGATATCAGAAGGGAATCATGGACGATGGAGTTTTCCTTTACAGCCCTGCTGGATACCACAGGGGTCAACAGAGGATGCTGCAGGGAGGCCCAGAGTCTCGTTTGTGCCCTGTAACCCAGAAGTACATCATAGGCAATGCGACAGCGGAAGTGACGTAATTTCGGGATGAAGAAGAGAACTTTTTATCTGACCCGGAAGTGATAAGGAGTCACATGGACTGAAGGATGAGAAACACTTCCGGGTCTGTGGGAGATCCCAGACAACGAGCTGAGCTGGGTGGAAGGGTGGCAACGCGTCTGGGAGTTGTGGATTGTGATTATTTATTTAGTATTGTGTTTATGAGTATTGTGGAGAGAAGGGTGCTTTGTGCACTGTTTATTAATAAAAAGTCAGAATTTTAGACTTTTACCTGGTGTCTGACGTATTGTCCGAGGGTTCAAGAGGATCTATCTGTCTGTCACAACATTAATACATTACCTAAAAAATTAGCTTAATACATTACTTAAAAACAGAATGTAAAGGTAAACCCATATACTGTACAATACTGTACTGCTATGTCTCCTGCGGTGCTAGAATGTAAAATACTGATGTTACCGTTATACATACTGTAGTTCATGCAAGCACATTTTCTTTGGTATGTGCTGTCATTTTCTTTGTTATAAGTAGAGTAAACAGATAGTAATTTCATGTAATTAAAATACAGTAAAATGTACGGGTACTCATCAATGATGAATGATATTGATGATGATGATGAAGTAGCTGTGCAGTACGATGCAGAGGATATAAAACTCCTCGGGTAGCGCCTCCTTCAAGTGCTTCAGGAAGAGTCGTATCTTTGGACGGGTCTTCTTCTGGTGGGATTTCGTACTGGTTTTTCTTCATAGGTTTCAGGAAAATTGTGATGGGAAGTTGCTACATTGTCTCCTGTAGCAAACTGCTGGTACAAATTACTTGCTTTCGCACGGATGAGGTTACCATCCAAGGGGATGTTCTTCTTCCTGCAGTCAGTGATCCACAATGCCAAGGCAGATTCCATCCTGATGATATTTTTATTCCTTACAGTCATTACCTTTTTGGCACTATCACAGAAACTTACAGATACGGTACTCCAGATCACTGCTTCGCTCTTCTTTATGTAGCGTATGGTGCTTTCATTAATGCCATAGAGGCTCACTACTGCAGCATAACTTTTTAGTTCCCAGAGCAAATCCAGTAGTTCAACCTTCTCCTGGAGTGTTTTAAACGTCTTCTGGCGCTTAGGCTCAGTGCCAGAAGCCTTAGAAGGTGCAGGGCGTTTCGGCAACATCTCGTGCATTTAAGAATAACAAAATTAATACAATAACAAAATGGAAAACGCGAGGACACTCAGCTGGAGACATGTCACAGGGCAGCAGTCAATCAGCGGCAAGGAGAAATGAATAACACTCCCAGATTGGCTACTTTCACCATCCCAAACCGTGTTTTCCTCAGCAGTTGCTTCTTGTTCTCTCTACAGCACAGTATTGCCACGAAAAAAGGCATAAAAAATTGCGGAGGATAGTTGTGCTTTCCTCTAACAATTAATATTTAGGTTCTAAGGAAAAATCCGCTAACAACTGAGTTTGCGAACCCTGAACCGTGACTTTGTGGGGGGCTGCTGTATATATATATATATATATATATATATATATATATATATATATATATATATATATGTATATATATATATACTAATAAAAGGCAAAGCCCTCACTGACTGACTCACTCACTCACTGACTCATCACTAATTCTCCAACTTCCCGTGTAGGTAGAAGGCTGAAATTTGGCAGGCTTATTCCTTACAACTTACTTACAAAAGTTAAGCACGTTTTATTTTGAAATTCTACACGTAATGGTCATAACGATCAATAACGATCGACAACGTCCACAATGTTGAACTTTCTTATTTATGGCCCCATCTTCACGAAATTTGGTAGGCGGCTTCCCTGCGCTAACCGAAACTGATGTACGTACTTATTTCGATGGTATGACGCCACTGTCGGCCGCCATATTGAACTTTCCAACGTCACTAATTTTCCAACTTCCCGTGTAGTTAGAGGGCTGACCCAATCTTCTCTAAATTTGGTAGGCGGCTTCCCTGCGCTAACCGAAACCAATGTACATACTTATTTTGGTGGTATGACGCCACTGTAAGCCACCATATTGAACTTTCCAACGTCACTAATTCTCCAACTTCCCGTGTAGGTAGAAGGCTGAAATTTGGTACTTATTTCGGTGGTATGATGCCACTGCCGGCCACCATATTGAACTTTTCAACAGTCTTTGTTACTTATGGGCCCATCTTCAAGAAATTCGGTACGCGGGTTCCCAACGCTAACTGAATCCTACTTACGTACATATATATGTCCATAGCCTGCAGCTCAGTCCCCGTGTGAGGCGCCGTTGGGTCCCCCATCCCAACGCCTTCCACGTTGTTGGCTGCCTACCGTCCGTCGCTCCAGTCTCTTCATTCCCTTCCTTGCTTCGCCATAGGATTCACATCTCCCTGCTGATAACTACAGCCTTTATATTTAATCCACGGCTTCTCCGCTGTTTTATTGTTCATTTATTACGATTATAGTTATTGTGTAGGTATTTTAGACTTACTTTACATTGTTCAGGTACCCATTTCCTTTATCATTCCAACCGTACCCGCATTAACATGTCTATCGAGGTGATCACCATCGATCAAAGAACTGTCACTTACTGAGTGGTTTCCATGCCCGGAGATGGCACCTATCTTTTCCATTCTCTGTGTTACATATTGCACGGCCATATCAGGCTCACTCTTGATATCTGGAGAAACATTGTGTCTTATGTATTGAATGACTGGGACAGGTTCAAGGTGTGGACTGATGACGGTACAGGAGATAATTATACTACAACAGGAGCACTATAAGAGTGAAATGCTTAAGCCCTTCACCTATGGTTCTGCATGTGAGTTGATGGCTGCCGCTGAATTGTTCGGTTGTCACTTTCAAGTGTACCGAAATGGAAAAATATTTTACACCTTTGGACAACCACCAATGCCTCTTAAACATCTAAGATGCACAGGTGACGATTTCAGTAGTGGACACTTTGATGTTTATGAATGTTTAAACTCTCAAAAGCTGGAGATGAAGTTCTCGATGAAACTGGTTGTATACTTACAACGCCTGACAGATGCCAAATATCACTTCAAAACAAGTCCTACAAATACTGTCGTAATTGAAACAAACCATGAAACTCAAACCGATTATGACAGCAGCAATCCAAGCTGTGAGATTTGAAACAAGATTACCGTTCACATGGCCAACTGTACGTGCATGCTTAAGAGTAAGCTCAGTGCACAGCTTGGTCATATTACAACCGGAGGGCCGAACTCACAATGTGGTATACAAAGAGATCCTTAACAAATAAAGGTTAAAAAGGTTTAATATTTTTCTTAATAAAACTTTCAAGGCAGTACTTCGCTGCTGGCGAGGTATTTTGCTATATATATATATAGATATAGATATAATGTGTGTGTGTGTGTGTATGTATGTAATATATATATATATATATATATATAGATAGATAGATAGATAGATAGATAGATATATAGATATAATGTGTGTGTGTGTGTGTGTGTATATATATATATATATATATATATATATATATATATATATATATATATATATATATATATATATATATATATATATATATATATATATATATATATATATTGTGAACGCTGGCCCCAGCACAGACAGACGACGACATATTTTGCTTCCACACACTGTTTAATATATACACTATTTACAGTAAAGTCAAACGTCACGTGCACTCCACGATACCCCAGTGCCTCTCGCACTGAATCCCCAAAAGTCCAGGGCCCACAATCACTGTGCCTTTCCTCTGGCCGCCTCCTGTCCTCTCTCCAGCTCCGTCTTCTGTCTCCCGACTTCCATCAATGACTGGAGGGAGGCGGCCCCCTAAATAATGCCACCGATGAGCCCCAGGTGTTTCCGGCCTCTTCTCCTTAGCCACGCCCCAGCGTGGCGGAAGTGTCGGCTGCTTTCCTGGCGGCTCTCCGGCGCCACACAAAGTCTTCCCCCCGGCACTTCCTGGTGTGGCGGAAGTGCCGGGCTCCTGGGATAATTAGGCAACGGGGCGCCGCCTGGCGGTGGCCACGGGTCCCTACAGGGCTGGGCTTCCAAGCCCTGTACCCGAAGCCCCTGCCTAACCAGGACGGACGCCCCCACTCAGTCTGGAGGAGGTACATGCCCTCCTCTGGTCTTCCAAGGCGTCCCGGCCGGGCTCCATCCCTGGCCAAAGACCACACAGGGTAAACCGGCATCGGGGCGCCGCCTGGTGGTGACCACGGGTCCCTACAGGGCTGGGCTTCCAAGCCCTGCACCCGTGGTCCCAATATAACCAGGACGGCGCCCCTCGCGGTCTGGAGGAGGCACAAGCCCTCCTCTCCTCCTCCTGGCGTCCGGCGGGGACCACAATATATATATATATATATATATATATATATATATGTGGAAGTTGACCAGACACAAACAGACAGACACGTTCATGTCACCCACAAACACGTTTATTCACAATATTTACAAAATATATGGTCACTAAGACCCACAGTCCACAAGTGCACAAACCCCAAAGTCACAGTCCTCGCCACAATTCCTTTCTTCGGTCCGCCTCCACTCTCCTCTCTTGCCTTGTCCTCCTTCCACCCGACTCTAGCGCTGAATGAATGGAGACGGCCCCTTTTATATGGTTCCCGGATGAGCACCAGGTGTTCCGGCATTCCTCCTCTGGCCACGCCCAGTGTGGCAGAAGTGCCGGCTGTCCTCCGGCTGCCCTCCGTCCTAAATCTTCCCCAGCACTTCCTGGTGTGGCGGAAGTGCTGGGTAACAGGTCCCAAGGCATTGGGGCGCCTCCTGGCAGTGACCATGCCTTGGGGACCTGTTACCCCAGCACTTCCGCCACACCAGGAAGTGCTGGGAAGAACTAGGTGGCCACGCTGGGGCGTGGCCAGAGGAGGAATGCCGGGAACACCTGGGGCTCATCCGGGGACAAGGCAGAATAGAGTGCAGGCGGCCCAAAGAAAGGCATTTGAGTGGCCAGGACTGTGTTGGGGTTTGTGCACTACTTTGGACTGGGTCTGAGTGACCATTTATTTGTATATATTTGTGTAAATAAATGTGTGTTGGTTTGATGAACAACATGTCTGCCTGTCTGTGTCCGGGCCGCGTCCACAAGATATACAGATAGATAGATAGATATAGATATATATACAGTGGTACCTTGGTAATACGTCCTTAATCTGTTCCAGATCCTTGGACTTATACCAAATAGGACTTAAACCAAACAAATTTTTCATATAAGAAATAATGGGAAAATGATTAATTCGTTCCCATGAAAAAAAAATCCTATTGTTATTGGCATATTATACATTGATGGGGTTGTATAAAATAATTTAAACACTACTTAATACTAAAATACATAAATACAAAAGCAATCAGATGAAATAAATGAAAATGACTTGTCCGATAACAATGAGTTTAATTTTACTGCACAACAAGGAGGCGTTACAGCTCTTCCAAAGGAGCCTCTTCAGGCAAATGTGAACACTCGTTGTTCTTCTTCTGGCAGTCTTCAATCAAATTCCTAAACAGATTCCATCAGACTACGCCTTATTACATCCACTTACAACTCGTTTTGCACCCTGGTAAGGACACT
>NW_024379140.1:0-73319 GCF_016835505.1 Polypterus senegalus
AAAAAAATTACTGGAAAATAAAGAAATGTTTTTGACAGTTTGTGTTCTTTATTTTTAAGCACGTTCGAGCCGTTTAAGACCACCGTTCAAAAGTACCGTTTGGCACCGTATCGGATAAAACCTAAACGATACTCATCCCTAGTTATGCCATACCTTAAAGTTTTCAAAAGTCCCATAAGGAAACAAAAATGACAGCATTACTTTACAAATTTAAAAGACCATCCCCTTTTTCTTACCTGTTCTGCAAAATCCAGACATTACCAACGATGTTATCCTGTAAATCAATATCAGCATGTATATGGAACGGGAGCTGTAATATTGGAGGTTTTTTTTTTTTTTAACAAACAAGACCAATCATAATATATCTGAGTTGAAAATTGCTTCCTCAGGGTGCATAATGATATTCAACTATTGGAAAAAAAAATGTCTAGCAAATAAAGAGTTGTCAAAGTGCTTCATTATTACTTATGGGGTCAAAAGTTTACATTGGTAATAGATCATGCACCACTACAATTACTCTATAGGCAGAAGGGCACAAATTCCGGACTCACTACATGATTATTCATTTCAGCCAATTACATTTTTTAGTTAATCACCCTCTTGGTGCACTACATGATACTGACTCCCTGAGCAACTATTAGAACATTGCTTTGTTAAGCAAGAAAACAAAGCTGAAGGGATGGGTGTGAGCAATCGGGCTAAATCAATTACAGAGAAAATACTTTAAGACATATAGCAGTTGTAGAGTTCAGGATTGAGTGCACAAGTCTCATATATCTCATTGCATTGCTCGCGAGGTTCAATCTTGCCCTGGATACATTTTGGACAATTTTAAACAAGAATTTTTAAGTTGAATGATTGAATGCTTGTTCATAAGTAGTTAAAGTGAATTCTATGCATAGCTGCCTACCACTCCTTCTCTGAGATTAAGTGAAAGATCCATTTCCTACGTATCTTAGGATATTTGAAAGGATGATATTCTGATATGTTTTAATATATCTTTGAGATGCTGTTTGAAGACCGTTCAGTATTTCTCCTGGAATAGAAATGGTTGGAGGTATGGAAAATTTAGTTCCTTTCAGCAAAATTTCTGATTTCAAAGTAAAAGAAGTGTTGCTGGGAAGTTAAATTTGAAGCACTATTACTCATAAAGATGCCAATATCTGTAAACAGTTCTCAAATGTTTTAATCCAGTCATTTTCCAAATATTAAATACAGACTACATTTGAGAGGGGTGAAAAGGTGATTACCACATAGAGGTGTGGAAGAAAAAAATTTCCATATTAAAAGATACCATTGATCTTTAAAGAAACATCATAAAGTGTTAATAAATGTCAGAATCCTGTTCAGGCATATCCGGAAAACAGCTAAAAATCGAGTGAACAACAAAGACAAGAATGTACCAGAAGGTTGGTGTAATACATCAAATATATGATTAATAGATCAGCAGATGTCCTGTAAACAATAAAACCAGATAGCTGTCACATACACTGAGATTTCAAGGGTAATATCTAAACTAAGAGATATTTAAGAACAATGACATATTAAGACTGATTGTGCTCTATGCTGAACACATCATGTCTTTTAACCAATTAGAGTATGATTAAAAAAAAAAAAAAATCAATTATCAATATGTATGAGCTTCTGCTTTTATTCTGTGACCATTTTCGTCATGCTATAACAGACACCTGTAAGAACGCCCCCTCCTCAGCGTAGTGCTGCAGGTCAAATAAATGATGGAGAAGCTTTTCTCCTGCCTGATTACTGACAAAAAGATTTATCAGATGTTTCTTTCTTTAATTAAGATGTTAAATTCTACACAAGGTGCAACAGGATAAAAGCTTCTGTCTAAAAGTGCATCCGGCATAGGATCCACATTCCAAGTGATTTATGGTTAATTGGATTATTAGTATACTGATGATAATTTGTATTTATTTATTGAGTAGGGCCCTATGGTATCAGTTTTATTTATTTTTTTATTTTTTCGTTTCACCTTTTTTTCCCTCGATTAAGATTTTGGGTTTTACTTGTTTTTTCTGTAAGAGCTACAACAAAACATACAAAAATGAAATGGCACTTTACATTCCTTTTAATGAAACAGTACACTAGCACAACTGAATCTTATTTACAATTCCATTCATCAGGTAGCCCAGATTCTCCATGATGCTGTATGCTGAGATTGCAGTAGGGCAGTGAGTGCCCTCAAGAATTGTAAGAGCTGTTACTACTTTGATGCATCCTTCTGAGATGAAGACAAAAGAAAGAAAGAGTGACCCGCTTTTAAGGGTTTGTTGCATCTGAGGAAAAGCCTGTTATACCTTGCATGTTATTTATTTGGATCACATAACAGCGGATACCATTGCGCCACCAAACCAGTCGTGGTACAGGAGTGTCAATGCCGCACCCTAACGTGGGTTTTTTTTCTGTAGTCATATTTTTGAATAGAAGCGCACTTGTTCTGCTATATTTGTACCTTTTGTGAAAGTGTTTATTTGATATCTAGAAATCAGGCTTAACACATTATACACTTCATGTCTACATTTTGTGAATTATTACTAAAACATGAAAAACATTTGTTTTAACGAAATGCATGTGTTCCAAATAACGATACAGTATTTATAAAAGGTGTCATTTTGTTTGACTTTTCAGTCTATACAACTCCAAGCAACTGAGACGCAGGTAAACAGACTAGAGCAGAGAAAACTGCGCAGGTGGGTGATGTGACAGCAGACTGATTGTTGCTTATCAAAACATTTAAAAGGACAAAAGACGCTGATAGAGAGGTCAGAAGCGATTTAAGGTGGGACGAATCTATGAGTTATTTAAGTAGGCTCTGGTAATTCTAGTGTTAAAGAATAATTTGTTGATGTATATAAGGATGCTATGAAACAGAAAAGAAGACTGGAAGGTTGTTCATCTAGACAGTATTGCTTCTTACTCCTAATGTGAGAGCGGAGGGTAAACAATCTGTTCAAATCTTGTTTGATTTTTTCTCCCCAAGATGAAAGCAAAATTGTGTTTAAAAAAAAGATCTTTATATTTACTTGTGATTTTTACCCCTTGACATTTAAAATATTCTGATAGAATACTAGACTGGGCATCTGTTTGTTTTATGTTTGAGAGTTCACAGGAAAAAACACACTTTTATTCCAATTGATATAGAGATATATATATATAGATATAGAATATATAGATTATATATATAGATATAGATATATATATATATATATATATATATAAAATATATATAGATATATATATATATATATTATACACACACACACACACACACTAGATATATATATATATATATATATATATATATATATATATATATATATATATAATATATATATATATATATATATATATACACAGTGCCTGCCCATATAAGGCCGTCCATCAAATTTATGAAGCAAAATTAGATGCATTACAGAAAAGACGTTAGTAATTCTAATTACATCTAATTACAAAATGTTCAATAATCACACTGTTTTAGCCTAATGTATAAAATAATTTTGGCTAATGTTACTCAAAAATGTCGACACTTAAAATTTTGTCTACGGTTTCAATGAGTTTATGCCAAACACACCTGACCATCTCATCTTCCTCTGCATAAACACAGTTCTTCACCCGTGAATATTTACGGCAGTGTTTGTATTGGATTGCCGCTGATGGTGACCTTATATGGGCAGGCACTAAATTAAAAAGCAACGTAGCAGCCTGTCTATTAACAATTTAATATAAACTTATGGTTCCGCCGTGCTTTGTTGCCCAGTAGCTGTACTTATGAATATTCTTGTATGCATCATTTGCTTCATAATGTTTTCTGCCTTCTCAATTGTGAAATGGCGTTTTGTGCTCATCGCTGTTTGGAGTTCTTCCTTGTTCTCTTCGCCTTACGTAGGGGTGATGATGTCACCGAAACTCCGCCCCCAGCCATCTCAACTCAACTCCATTACATTTTATGGAGAACAATAGCTTCAGTTATGACCCTTCGTGTAGAATTTGAAATGAAACCTGCCCAACTTTTGTATGTAAGCTGTAAGGAATAAGCCTGCCAAATTTCAGCCTTCTACCTACGGGAAGTTGGAGGGATTAGTGGTGAGTGGTGAGTGAGTGTGAAATGGCGTTTGTGCTCATCGCTGTTTGGAGTTCTTCCTTGTTCTCTCTGCTTACGTGGAGGCGTGATGATGTCACGCATATACTATATATATATCTCTATATATATATTATTATATATATATATATATATATCTCTTATATATATATATATATATCTCTATATATCTCTATATATCTCTCTCATATATATATATATCTCTATATATCTCTATATATCTCTCTATATATCTCTATATATATATATATATCTCTATATATATATATATTCTCTCTCTATATATATCTCTCTCTCTCTCTTAATATGAGAGAGAGAAGAAGAGAGAGAGAGAGAGAGAGAGAGAGATATATATATATATATATAGAGATATATATATATATATATATATATATATAGATATATAGATATATATATATAGTTTAGTGTGACATCATCACGCCTCCTACGTGAAAGACGCAGAGAACAAGGAAGAACTCCAAACAGCGATGAGCACAAAGCAGCATTTCACACTCACTCACTCACTCACTCACTACTAATTCTCCAACTTCCCTGCTAGGTAGAAGGCTGAAATTTGGCAGGCTTATTCCTTACAGCTTACATACAAAGTTGGGCAGGTTTCATTTCGAAATTCTACGTAAGGGTCATAACTGGAAGCTATTGTTCTCCATAAATGTAATGGAGTTGAGTTGGAGATGGCGTGGGGTGTGGTTTCGTGTGACATCATCCGCCTCCTCGTAGGCGTAGAGAACAAGGAAGAACTCCAAACAGCGATGAGCACAAAGCGCCATTTCACAATTGAGAGGCAGAAAACATTATGAAGCAAATGATGCATGCAAGAATATCACTAAGTACAGCTACTGCGAAAAACAAAGGCATTGAACCATAAGTTTATATTAAATAAGTTATGACAGGCTGCCACTAAGCGTTTGAATTAGTGCCTGCCCATATAAGGCGTCCATCGTGACGGTCAAACACTGCCGAAATAGTTCACGGTGAAGAACTGTGTTTATGCGGAAGTGAGATGGTCGAATTGTCATTTGAAACTACTGAGGACAAAATGAATGCCCACATTACTCTGAGTATTAGCCAAAATTATTTTATACATTAGGCACAGTTGGATTATTGAACATTTTGTAATTAGAGCTAATTAGAGATTACTAACGGTCTTTCTGTAATGCATCTAATTTGCTATGCCAATTTGATGGACGACCTTATATACTGTGTGTGATATATATATATATATATATATATATATATACACACACACACACACACACACACACACATATATGTGTATATATATATATATATATATATATATATATATATATATATATATATACAGTATCTTCCTTGATCGCTGGGATTCGCTTCCAGACCCCCATAGGTGAAAATCCAAAGTAGAAACTATATGTTTCTATGGTTATTTTATATATTTTAAGCCCTTATAAATCTCTCCCACACTGTTTAGAAATATTCCCCGGAGAGTTATACAGCATAATCCCTTATCTCTTAGATATTAGGGCTGCGTATATTTTTACACTACAGTACATTGCGGTGAATGCTGGTAACAGTCAGTCTAGTGCCATTACAGAGACCTCTTGCTGGCATAAGGTTTCTGAGAAGCAAGACGACTGAACCAATTTTAATTTTGAGTTTATGCGGAGGCTTGCCAGTGGGAGTAAGACTGTTAAGAAATTCTTCAGGGAATGAAAGTTGATCTGGATCATCTGCGATGATGGAGACAACACTGGTGAAAGTTACTCGGTAGGGACAAGTTTCAGTACTTGTTCATTAATGTATCGTGTCTTCGTTGGTGGCGGCTTAATATAGCTGGCGTACTGAGTTGTTCTGGAGTGACAGTTGAGAAGTCGATGTACCGCATATAGTTGTTGAACGGATCAGAATTAAAGGAAAACAATGTGAAGGTAATGTTACAGCTGTTCCGTTTTCCGTCTCCAACATCGATGAGTCATTTTATAAATGTTGTTCATGTGGAAGAGCTCTCATATTTGTCGTCAGTGTAAGTACATGCATGACACGCCAAAAAGGTTGCTTGTTAATGCAACTAGCGACAGTAAGTGCTTGGGAGCCACGATAATGACGGGGAGTATTTGTCGGAAATCTTCACCCAATAGTATTGTTTTCCCTCCAAATGGCTGCATGTCACCCATGAGGTCATGTAATAACCTGTCAACTGCCTGGAATGCGTATGCGTATGCGTCATTTACGCCTCGTCCCATATTATCAATTTGGATTGCAGAAGATGTTGAGCGTGTGGAAGTAGTAGTCAGCTTCAACAGTATTTTAAAAACGGAATGTGCAGTACGTCCACTCTGTAACAACGATGCAGCTATTCCTGTAGATGCTACAGTTATAGGAATGTCTCCCTAGCTTTGATGGTATGAATCAGGGTTTTGTAGACAAAGGTTTTCCTGTTCCTGCAAGACCATCTAAGAAGAAGCATGTTTATCAGCGGGATGGGAATCGCTGTATGCAGTGTGTAAACATGTTTGGTGAGGTGTTGGGAGGCGGGCACATGAGCAGGCAGTGCGCATGCCTTGAGAGCGGGTGGGCGGGAGGAGTGTTAAGAGTTGGAGGACATGGTCTCCGTATGCATTACCCATGGCCGTGCGACTTGGTCGAGATAGACAGATATCAACTTGGCATTTCATTGATTCACACATTTTTTCTAATATTAATTTACTGTTTTCCCTTTTTTTTTTTTTTAAAAATTGTGTCAACCTGAAAAGCACATTCACCTACATGCTTTATATGAAAAGCAAATGTTGTTGATAGCTGTATGCACTGTATCAGCAGGCCAAATCTTCACATGTGCCATGCTCAGAGAACTACAGATAAAATTCCACAGCAAAAAGTTCTACTATTTCAATAGTTTATATCCCACTGCTTCTCACGGTGCACTTTTCTATGCTGTGGTGTACACCTAATCAACATGAAAGCTTAGTTATGGGACATACTAAGGACCACCTGGAAGTAGTAGCAAATGAAAGAATTAAACGAGTACCATTATGAAGAATGCTTCACATCCCGTCTCTAACACATTGAATACATTCAGCCCACAAATTATTCAGTGTGTCAAGAAACACTACAGGAGCTCCTTTATACCAACAACAACAATATGCCTGCATGATACCTCACTGTGACAGCCAAGTCAGAAGTTTTCACTTGCTTTCTAGCTTTGTAGTCAATCTGGTGTGTGTTCAGACCACAAAGAGTATGTGTGTATGTATATATCTACCTATTAATGTATTTAAAGAGCTTCTGTAAAAAGCAAAATTCTCCTATTTGGACAAATAAAATTCTACCTACTAGGTAACTACATGTACTATATTTATGAGACAGCATACAAAAAAAAGCCCCTTACAATATAGTAAAATGTGGTGTGACAGTTGACCAAATGTTCAGAGAGCCACAAATAATAAATCCACAGCATTTTTTTTTTAATTCAGCATTTAAGTAGTGGAAAACATGTTTTCATATACCAGTGTTATCTATGTGAAACAGTGTGAAAAGTCCACTCGATATAGCAGTATGTGGTGTGTCAGCTGGCTACATCTTCACAAGTGCTATGTTCAGAGGGCCACAAACATTTCCACCATGAAATCTTCCCTAATTCAGTATGTGTTCAGTAGCAAGATAATGTACAAAAGGAAGCTTTAACACAATATAGTACAATGTGGTGTGTTGTCCGACCAAATGATGCCATGTTTACAGGGCCACAATAAAAAATCCACAGCAAAATTTTATGCACATCACCCAGTAGTATATGCCAACAAAGGAAAAGGTCCATTGTAACACAGCAAAATGTGTTGTGTCAGTTGATCATTTCTTCACGTGAGCCATGTTCAGAAGGCCACAAATAAATTCCACAGTAAAAATGTCTTGTGATTTACCATATTTATACAGTCATGGGACGAAATTATCGGCACCCCTGGAATTTTTCCAGAAAATGCACCATTTCTCCCAGAAAATTGTTGCAATTACAAATGTTCTGATATACCACGTTTATTTCCTTTACGTGCATTGGAACAACACAAAAACAAGAGAAAAAAGCCAAATCTGAGATAATTTCACACAAAACTCAAAAACCTTGCTGGACATAATTATTGGCACCCTCAACTTAATATTTGATTGCTCACTCTATGGAAAAATAACTGAAATCAAGTGTTTCCTATAACCATCAACAAGCTTGTTGCACCTTTCAACTGGAATTTCCAACCACTCTCTTCTTTTGCAAATTGCTCAAGATCTCAGATTTGAAGGGCACCTTCTCCCAACAGCAATTCTGAGATCTCTCCATATGTGTTCAAACAGATTTAGATCCGGACTCACTGCTGGCCACTTCAGAACTCTCCAGCACTTTGTCTGCAACCATTTCTGGTTGCTTTTAGAGGTATGTTTGGGGTAATTGTCCTGCTGGAACACCCATGACCTCTGACGCAGACCCAGCTTTCTGACACTGTGCCCTACATTAGCCTCAATATCTTTTGGTAGTCTTCAGATTTCATGATGCCTTGCATTTTTTTGCCAAGGATTTTGGCTTCCTCAAGTACATTTTGGCAAACTCCAGTCTGCCTTTTTGGGTTTCTGTGTCAGCAGTGGTGTCCTCCTGGCTCTCCTACCATAGCATTTTATTTCGTTCAGATGTCGACGGATAGTTCGAGCTGACACTGTTGCACCCGAGTCTGCGATCAGCTTGAATAGGTTTTGAAGTTGATTGGGGCTGTTTATCCACCCTTGGACTATCCTTCATTGCAGTCTTTTATCAATTTTCCTCTTCCGTCTCGTCAGGAGATTCGCTACAGTGCCATGTGTTGTGAACTCTTGATTATGTTGCGCCGCAGTGGACA
The DNA here is from genome assembly GCF_016835505.1 of Polypterus senegalus. NCBI lineage: Eukaryota > Metazoa > Chordata > Cladistia > Polypteriformes > Polypteridae > Polypterus > Polypterus senegalus. The sequence goes on from NW_024379140.1 coordinate 8,998, forward strand.
AAGGAACATGAAGATCTGTGGCGATGGACTTGTAGCCTTGAGACTGTTGATGTTGTCAAACAATTTTTGTTCTCAAGTCCTCAGACAATTCTTCTTTCTGTTCTTCATGCTTAGTGTGGCACACTCAGACACACAACAGAAAGGTTAAGTAAACTTTTCTCCATTTTATCTGGCTTCAGGTGTGATTGCTATATTGCCAGCACCTGTTTTCTTACCATAGGCGAGTTCAAACGAGCATAATATGCTTGAAATAAAACGATTTACCCACAATTTTGAAAAGGTGCCAATAATTTTGTCAGGCCCATTTGTGAAGTTCTGTGCGACATGTCAGATTTGACTTTTTTTCTTTTTTTGTGCTGTTCCAATTCACATAAACATGTGAATAATAAATAAACATGTGTATACCAAAACATTTGTAATTGCAACAATTTTCTGGGATAAATGGTGCATTTTCTGGGAAAATTCAGGGTGTCGATAATTTTGGCCATGATTGTAAGTGAAAATGTTTTTTCATATACCACTGTCATTTTGTAATATTGCTGGATAAAACTCTTTGACTCTGAGTAGCATCTTGTTCATAAAGCTAAAATAGCATTTTTCCTTTTTTGACAAATTTAGTGATTAACTTTTATTGTGTTCAAAACCTTGGCTAACATTTTTTTTTTAAATACTAAGGTAAAAATCTGTAAATATATTTGTGTTCTCCTTCCCTAATAATTTTTTGTTCTCCTTCCCTAATAATTTTTAACACCTCTCCTTGTTGGCCATTTTCATTATAGTTGTGTTCTACTTAAATGCATTTACCATTTATACATCTTTATGATTACTGAATTTTCTACTCATAATATATACATATAAAAATGGGTGTGTATATATTTTTTTTTTTGAGAAACATTGCTCACAGATCTTTCACTTTTATTTTAAAAATACCATTTATTTCTTCAAAAAAATGTATGAATAAGTGTAATGTATTTCCTTTTTCAAAGTTATAAAAATGAACTGGCTCTGTGTCAATATGGGTAAATAAAACCATTGACATGAGATGAGGATTCTGCACACAAACAGCAGTGTGTTATGTTGATTAAACTTGTAAGAAAGAATATCACTGCCCTCAGTCCACATGCTGTTCACCATAAACTGAACTACTTCATGCTGTTTAAATTCTGCTCAGTTAGTGGAGAATATTTTATTTTACAGCTGTTAAATTCAGTTCAGTTTTATTATATTAATAGGTAAGTGGGTTTCTCAGCGGGTTTTACAGAGACGCCTTGAAATAACATTAAAAACACATCATATTTGTAATTCATTTGTTCTTAATGAACTATAGCAGCAAGCACTTACTGTAAAAAATAAAAGATCAAATAGATTGATTCAAGTGATAACAGAGCACTTCCTTAATTTAAATCTGTGGATATAAAGTTAAACTTCTCTGTAAAATTAATAGCCATTGGAATAAATGAGGATTTGAACCGGTGGCTTTATGCTCTTCATTTCTTCAGCATCTGACCTGACTGCACAACTGAGAACGAATTAAAGAATTTAACAAGTGGACAGTCACAGTTAATACTAAGGGGACAGTCAGCACAATGCCATGCAACACAGTGTTAATTCTTTTCTTTTTTTTGAAAAGGATCATGTATCCAAACAGTTTTATAGAAATATATTAGGTTTTGTAAACCTGATACTTTAAGACAAATGGCAATTTTATTAATAATAATTGACGTCTAAGGATATTTTTTAACAAACACAATTTGCTCATAAGAGGGAAATTGCAACAATAGATCAAAACGGAAAAGAAACTTTATATGATTTATTACGTGAGTGGGAAAATAAAAACACTACATACATGTACTTTATATATATATATATATATATATTTATATATATATGCTAAATACTACAAAGAGTGCACAGCATGTGTTTCGCCGTAATTGGGGCTCATCAGGTGTGCACACCTAAGCTTCTTCTTACGGCGATCGAACATTGGTCATCAACGTTACGCCACAAAGACTGATTCGTTTATTTTGCAGGATGAATATTTTTATTATGGTCAACTAATGTGGAACTAAAATGAATAAAGCGTAATATCAAATTGTACTACATGCACAGTTCTGATCGGGTCGTGCCGTAAAGTGGATTTTTTTTGTTTTTAATGTTTTTTCCATAAAGCGCATGCGGTGTGTGTCACTACCTGGTTCCCGTTGCCAGCCCAATCTTCTTGCACGTGCGTATTGAAAGGCAACGTTATCACACACTTTACGGTGCTGCCCAATCTGTTTAACGCATGCGCGAACACTTTACGGCATGTTAGGCTTTCAATACGCCTGCGCGCGCAAATCGGGTAGCGACAAGGCTGTCACGTGATGAACGAACGACGCGAGAGATGAACTAATCAATTCTGTTTCCGGCTCAGACAGAGTTGGTTAAGCTTATGGGACTGCCACGTGATGAACGAACGACTCGAAAAACCCGAAGACTCGAAACAAGTGAATCAATTCCAATACAGAAACTATAGGAAGTTGCGCAAATGCGCATGCGCGACTGAACGAATCACTCCCACGAGATGACTCGTTCTTTCCGAGTCACATTTCAAGAACGACCCATCACTAACACAGGCAGGCCCGCATGGGGGACAGACACGCACGGGACCGAGTCAGACACACACACACAGGCGCGCACGTGTGCATTGTTACTTTTCTTGGTTGTTTATTAGATTATGGATTTTTCAAATGTTCATTTTTTTCCCTGTGCTTAAAGCTTAAAGTGTTAGTTTTCTACAAGGTTTTTTTAGTGTTATTCAATGATTTTACATTTAGTTTACTATTACGCTGTGCATTCAATGGTATAATTAATTATATTTGTGCTTAAAATCTTAAAAAAATATATATTTACATACAGTTCATACGGTCTGGAACGGATTAATTGTATTTAAATACAATCCTATGGGGGAAATTTACTTCGGTTCCACCGTCCGTCCGACAAAATTACAGGCATTTTACGGAAATACAAACCAGTATTACTGACAGAGAAAATTAAAGGCACACAATACAGTGTAGCATACAAGCCGCATACAAGGTCCCTTGCCATTTAATATAGACTGTTCCTACTAATGTTTATGCACTACTGTTCTAGCGCCCGTTATTGTAACGGGCTTAATGTCTAGTACAGGATAAAAGGAATAAATTAATTAAAAAGTGAAACGTTCAAGCAACAATACAAGACCCTGCGAATTACTAAACACTTTTTATCTTAAAAGCAATTTAAAACGTAAGCACATGTTAAATGAATTACTAGAAACAACAAGAGATAATGACAAGTAAAATATTATTTACTATATCGATTTAAATATACTCACCATTTCTGCCTGACCTTTTCTTTTCATTTTTACGTTTCTCTTAAGCACATAAACATTAAGATACAACACGTGTGCTACCCGATCTGCGTGCCTTTCCAATTGGCGCGCGCAGGCGTATTGAAAGTCTAACATGCCGTAAAGTGTTCACGCATGCGTTAAACAGATTAGGCTGCACCGTAAAGTGTGTGATGACGTAGTCTTTCAATACGCACGCGCACGCAGATCGGGCCGGCAACGGAACCAGGTAGTGACACACACCGCATGCGCTTAATGAAAAAAACATTAAAAAACAAAAAAAATCACTTTACGGCCCGATCTGAACTGTGCATGCAGTACAATTTGACATGACGGTATATTCATTTTAGTTACACATTAGTTGACCATAATAAAAATATTCATCCTGCAAAATAAACGAAGCAGCTTTTGTGGCATAACGTTCGATCGCCGTAAGAAGAAGCTTAGATGTGCACACCTGATAAGTCCCAATTACGGCGAAACACATGCTGTGTACTCTTTGTATTATTTGGCAGGTACTATATATATGTTATATAAAGTACGTAGTGTTTTTATTTTCCCACTCACGTAATAAATCATACAAAGTTTCCTTTCGTTTTTGATTTATTGTTGCAGTTTTTTCTTATGAGCAAATTGTGTTTTTTAAAAATATCTTTAGACATCAATTATTATTAATAAAATTGCAATTTGTCTTAAGGCATCAGGTTTATAAAACCTAATGTATCCAACCAGTTTTATAGAAATATATGGTCCTTTTTCAAAAAAAAGAAAAGAATTAACACTGTGTTGCATGGCATTCTGCCGACTGTCCACTTGTTAAAATTCTTTAATTCGTTCTCAGTTGTGCAATCAGGTCAAATGCTGAAGAAAGCAAAGAGTATAATGCCACTGGTTCAAATCCTCATTTATTCCAATGGCTATTAATCTTACAGAGAAGTTTAGGTAGCCACAGACTTAAATTAAGGAAGTGCGCTGTTATCACTTGAATCAATCTATAGGATCTTTTTTTTTTATTTACAGTAAGTGCTTGCTGCTATAGTTCATATTTGTAATTCATTTGTTCTTAGTGATGTGTTTTTAATTTTATTTCAAGGCGTCTCTGTAAAACCTGCTGAGAAACGAACTTACCTATTAAAATAATAAAACTGAACTGAATTTAACAGCTGGAAAATAAAATATTCTCCACTAACTGAGCAGAATTTAAACAGCATGAAATAGTTCAGTTTATGATGAACACCATGTGGACTGAGGGCAGTGATATTCTTTCTTACAAGTTTAATCAACATAACACACTGCTGTTTGTGTGCAGACTCCTCGTCTCATGTCAATGATTTTATTCACCCATATTGACACAGAGCCAGTTCATTTTTATAACTTTAAAAAAAGGAAATACAATAAACTTATTCATACATTTTTTATTGAAGAAATACATGGTATTTTTAAAAATGAAAGTGAAAGGTTTGTGAACAAAGTTTCTCAAAAAAAATTTTACACACCCATATTTATATGTATATATACTGTATATATATTATGAGTAGATCGCAAACATGTATAAATGGTAAATGCATTTAATTAGAACACAACTACAATGAAAATGGCCAACAAGGAGAGGTGTTAAAAACTATTAGGGAAGGAGAACACAAATATATTTACAGATTTTTACCTTAGTATTTAAAAAAAATATATATTAGCCAAGGTTTTGAACACAATAAAAGCGAATCACCAAATTTGTCAAAAAAGGAAAAATGCTATTTTAGCTTTATGAACAAGATGCTACTCAGAGTCAAAGAGTTGTTATCCAGCAATATTCCATAAAAAATGTGTTCTATTTAAACTTATATTTTTCCTGATCTGTCCTTTAATATTTGTTTACTAATAATATTTTTACTTCACCTTTGCTTACAAGTGTAGCTCAAATTGCTCTACAAAAATATACAGTTACAAAGAAAACTGAAGGCATTATAAAATTAAATAAGAAGCAGATGGAGGGGTCCTTGTCCTTTGTAATAAATACACTACCTGGTCAAATGGCCGGGGACAAAGACAAACTTGCAGCCTTCAAGGATTCTGGAGATAATACATTTCTCGGGGTCCCAAGCTAAAGCCCACATAGACCCCCCTCTGCACATCCCAGCATACATAAATGTGGCCGTCTTGGTCCAATCACAATTCCATTTCAGGACGTCTTGTGAACTTTTCTTCTATCACAGGAAGTTGGGGTTGATTTAAAAGACGGTGGAGACACAGGGGGGCACCATTCCAATAAACTGGAAAAAGAAAACAGAGAAACACAGCAGAGGTTAGTGCCCAGTGCAGAGCTTACAAAGTGTACACAGTACCATTTCTAAACTATTACAACCAATGCAAGTAATTAAGAAAAAGCCAAATTAGAAAAGTGGGCTTATTGAAATTTTTCAAAATGCTTGACATTTGTAACCTGGCAGTCCTCTATTGGCAAAGCATTCCAGAGTACAGAAAGCTGCCAGTTTTTATGGTTGATCTTGGAATAAAAAGCAAAGCAAAGTTTCAGAAAAGAGATGTTGGGAGCAGACACTCCAAAATGCAGGCAGGGTCTAAAATACTCAAAGCCTTCTAATTATTTAATAGACCCTTGAAATCAATTCTAAGTGAGACAGACAGCCAGTGTAATGAGACCGTGAGTTTTCAGAAGAAAAAAACAAAAAACAGAAAAGCCAATACCTCGTGATCACTTGGTAAAGGCACAGCAGATCAGAGCAGGGATTGAGACAGAGCATTCTAGAAGTGCCGGGCAGGAGGGGCAGCCGCTACTTCAACATGGCACACATCTCTCCATCCTTCTTGTTGAACTGCTGCCCCATAACACGACCAGACTCTTCTACTTCACTGTAACTGTTAAAAACATAAACACAGTAGATATTCACTCACGGAGTTCAAACATTAATAAAGTGTACTCTTACTTCTTGTTCTGTCTCCTTTCTTGGTTCACCTATAGATAAATTATTACCGAAGTAAATCATCACAAAAGATGAAGATCTGCTTAGAGTAAAGTCTGATTAATATTTTTTTTAATTACTGTCATTTTTTGTTGGATGTTGAAAGAACCCCAACTTAACTGTCATTATATGTAGCATAATTTTTTCCCTTTACATTACACATACAGTAGACATTGTGTTATAATCTGTATATCTGAACTTCTAACGTGATATGCTCAGGTGTCGGTACTTACATGAAAACATCTTTGTTTTTCTCTCCTACCTTAGTTTTGTTTTAAATTAAAATTAAGTCTCAGCTCTTTCAAAATCCGACAACAAAAGCACAGTAACTTAAGAACATAAATGTTATTTTGCAAAACAGAACAACATTCCTGTTTAGTGACTGCTTGGACTGATGCACCTCAGTCTCTGTGTTTGTGAGGATTCACACTCTGAGGCTTTCCTGTCTAAAATTAGAAAGCCGTGTTAGTTACTGGACAAATGAGCAGACATACAGTACAGTATTCAAGGCAGCAAAATATTACAGATAATACAATAAATATGGGGAGGTTTTGCAGAAATTGTGTACAAATTACTTTTGAAACTGAAAGCCTCAGTAGTCTTACCTGTAGAAATAGCAAATCTAACATGAACTGCACATCATCTCGAATTGGGAATCTTAAAAGCAGAAGAAAAGGACATCCAGTTGTGTCGCAGAATTCTATCTACACTGGCATCTGTTCAGCCACTTGGAAGGCTGGTTACCACCGGGCATCCTGTAGGGTCAATAAAAAATACAATAAAGGGGCATTGTTTTTCTAACTGCAGCAATAAGAAAGAAGTTATTTCTAAGGAGCAAGCCTTCTCCATTATAACAGCTTAAATGATAAGCTAATGACAAATGATAACAGCAGGTGCTCAGCCTGTCACTGTGCCACATCAGACGCACACCACACTTCTCTGATGGCTTTGGATATAAATTTTAAAATTGCCTGTTTCCTGCCATAGAATTTTTTCTACCAAACATCCATCCATCCATTTTCCAACCCGCTGAATCCGAACACAGGGTCACAGGGTCTGCTGGAGCCAATCCCAGCCAACACAGGGCACAAGGCAGGAACCAATCTCGGGCAGGGTGCCAACCCACCACAGGACACACACAAACACACCAAGCACACACTAGGGCCAATGTAGAATTGCCACCTAACCTGTATTGTCTTTGGACTGTGGGAGGAGACCCACACAGACACGGGGAGAACATGCAAACTCCACACAGGAAGGACCCGGGAAGTGAACCCGGGCCTACTAACTACGAGGCAGCAGCGCTACCCACTCGCCACTGTGTAAGCCCTTCTACCAAACAAGGTTAAAGAAATCCATTTCAAAATTATTAATAAATAGTACCCAACTAACAAATTAATTCATAAGTATGACATTAATATATCGCCAAAATGCAGTTTATGTACAAATGAAAAAGAAATCCCCTCAGATTTCTTTTATTTCTACTCCTATTCCAAAATATTTTAGAAAGATTTATTTCTGTTACTGTCTTGAATGACAAACCAATATCTCACTGTTTAATTCTTGTTCTTCTTCTGTATACAGTTTTGAAGACTAAATGTTAGAAAATGGAGTACCTGGGGTTTCCTTGCTTCATAAATTTCATGTTCATAAGTGTAAAGTACAGAACGTTAGACCCTCTGTTACATCTTTCTGTATGGACAATATGCTAGAAATATCTTTTAAAAAAGGATAACAAACTAAAATAACTAAAATGTGTAAGATTCTGATCTCCTTCATTAAAATCTGTAGCGCTATTATCTGCATCTCGCTTTCTTGTAATAACTTAACTGTTGCTACTCTTGTATGTAATTTAGCCTTCATCTATGCTAATAAAAGGCAAAGCCATCACTGACTCACTCACTCACTGACTGACTCACTCATCACTAATTCTCCAACTTCCCATGTAGGTGGCAGGCTGAAATTTGGCAAGCTCATTCCTTACAGCTTACTTACAAATGTTGGGCAGGTTTCATTTCAAAATTCATAACTGGAACCTATTTTTTTTCCATATACTGTAATAGACTGCAGTGCGATGGCGTGGGGCGGAATTCTGTGTTGCGTCATCACGCCTCCCACGTAATCACGTGAACTGACTGTGAAGGCAGTACGTAGAAAACAAGGAGGAGCTCCAAAGAGCGCTGAAGAAAACATGCATTATACAATTGAGAAGGCAGCGAAATAATAAGAAGCGAGCGAGTGATGCATACAAGCATATTCACAAGTGCAGCTACTTCGGAAACAAAGCACGGTGTAAACCTAAAGTTTAAATTAAGTTCATTGACAGGCTGCCGCTGGCGTTTATCATGCCCACTACTAATACGATATTTGCGGGATACAAGTTTAATGAGAGGAAGCAGGGTATAAACGAGAGTTTTGATCACTTTGTAACTAAGTTAAAATTGCTGGTGAAGGACTGTGCTTATGCAAATTCCGAGAGACTGTGTTTGTGGGGGGATTGACGTCATCATCTCTTCTCCCATTCACCTCATTTCATTCACTTCATTTCGCTCTGAGCTGAGCTCCGCAGCTAACGTGGTCTTGCGAAAGCAAACTGTGTATGCTGTTAGCACTAGCAGTGCAAGTTCGAGTACCAACAAAAGGTGCCGGCAGCCCAAACCTGATGAAATGACTGGCTTCAGGACCAAGATTAGTAAGTCAACATCAATCAAACATACAAATTCTCTCGCAAAATGGATTGCTTTGGACTGTAGACCACTAACAGTGGTGGAAGGTAGGGGGTTAGAAAATGTGCTACAATTAGCGCCAGGTGATCCAACTTTCCAACTACCGTGCCGAGAGACTATTTCAAGTAAAATTCAACAGCTTTATGACACTGAAAAGCAAGCAAATTTAGATGCATTACAGAAATCGGACTTTGTGGCTCTTACTGGGGATCATTGGACTTCCGTGACCGTTATTAATTTTACTTACATCTAATTACAAAATGTTCAATGATCACACTTTTTTAGCCTAATGTACAAAATAATTTTGGCTAAGGTTACTCAGAGTTTAAAGGTGAACGTGGTCAAATTACCTTTTATGTTTCTGCCTTATTCTTTAAGAAGAAAAACTGCACTTTATGTTGAAATTTTTGTTATTATTTAAAGACAATACCATTCTGAACATGTACTTAAAGTACTTAGAATGCCACTTTATTTTTAAGTCTGCCCAATTTTAGCCAGGGATGATATTTTTGTTTCTGTTTTGAATTAAAATGCAGTTTAAATGCATTTTATTTTCAGAAATTAAAAGAGCTTGAGTTTACAATATTCATGTCCATGTCTATTATTTGATTCTGTAAGCCCACTAAAACCCTTTTACATTAAAAAAAACCTTTGCACTTTGGGGCAAATTTACTTCTGCGATTACATGCGATTAATCAAGATTAATTAATTACAAAGTCTCTAATTAATTAGATTATTTTTTTTAATCGAGTCCCACCCCTAATATATATATGTAGATATGTGTATATATGTATGTGTATATATATGTAGATATGTATATGCATATATAGTTATATATATATGTGTGTGTGTATATACAGTATATATATATACACACACACATATATACATATGTATGCATATATATATGTATATATGTTGTAATAAGTGGAGACCAGAGACGTGGAAAGGTTTGGGGCAGCCACCCGTTTATTACGGTTTCCCGGCTGCAAAAGTCTTTGAGGCATTGCAAGAGTTCGTTACAACAACAGAGTCCAAAACAGAACTGCCTGCCTAAGCAAAGGCAGTGAGCTTTATAGCACAGAGGGCGGAAATGATGTCGCCCTCTGGGCCGAACTGGAAGTGACATCATCCTTGGGGCCGGAACCGGAAGTGACCTCATTCTTGGGGCCGGAACCGGAAGTGATGTGTCCTTCCTGGAAATGGCGGCTCCTGGTGGGATTTCCCGGGTAAGACCTGCAGAGAACTCAGAAAGAGCGTCAGTGCACCCGCCCCTGGGCAGATGTATAAACAGTATTTCTAAGCCCTTCAGCTGCTTCCCATGCACACGTGTGACAAGACTCCCCTCAGCCCAGACCCGTCGGGTCGGACGACCTGCACCGAGAGGTCGTGGGCCCGGGAGAGGGCATCGGCGTTGGCATGAAGAGACCCCTGTCGATGAGCAGCGTATACTTGTACTGCTGCAGGTCAAGAAACCACCTCGTGACCCGCGGATTGACTCCCTGTGAAGGGCCCATCCACTTCAGAGGTGCATGATCCGTCACCAGAGTGAACACGCGACCCAAGAGGTAGTACCGCAGCTGAGTTACCGCCCATTTGATCGCCAGAGCCTCTTTCTCCACCGCCCGCGTACCTGGTCTCCCTGTCCAACAGTTTCGGCTCAGGTACATAACGGGTGTTCAACACCGTCGGCGCTTTGGCTCAACACGGCACCCAAGCCTGTGTCCGGCGTCCGTCTGGAGGATAAAAGGAGAGAGAAGTTAGGGGAGATCAAGATAGGTGCTGAAGTCAGAGCCCTTTTAAGTCACTGAATGCAGCCCCGCTTTATCAGACCATACCACCGTATTAGGAGCTCTTTTCTTTGTCAAGTCGGTCAAGGCGCGCTCTCGGAGAAGCGAGGCACAAACCGGGCGGTAGTACCCGCCAAACCGAGAAAGGATTGGACTTGCCGCTTGGTTTTGGACGGGCCAGGCCATTATGGCTTGCAACTTGGAACACTGTGGCCTCACAGTACCCCGGCCCACTAGGTAGCCCAAATATTTGGCTTCTCTCAATCCAAAGAAACATTTCTTGGGGTTGATTCGGAGCCCGGCCTCCCCCAGTGTCCGTAATACTGCTGTGACCTGCTGTATGTGTTCCTTCCAGGTGCTGGAATAGATGACAACGTCATCCAGATAGGCAGCACAGAGCGAGTTATGGGGCGGAGCACTTTGTCCACCAGACGCTGAAAAGTCGCAGGCGCCCCGTGTAACCCGAATGGAAGGACACGATACTGCCAGTGTCCGCTAGGAGTGCTAAACGCGTTTTTTTCCTTCGCGGACTCCGTTAAAGGAACCTGCCAGTACCCCTTTGTCATGTCAAGTGTAGTCAAGAATTTGGCTGGTCCCAGTCTCGAGGAGGTCATCCACGCGAGGCATGGGATAAGCATCAAATCGGGAAACTTGGTTAAGCCGACGGAAGTCATTGCAAAACCTCCAACTGCCGTCAGGCTTAGCAATCAAGGCGATGGGACTGGACCAGGGACTACTACTCTCCTCGATTACTCCTAGTGCCAGCATTCGCTTGATTTCCAGTTCCACTTCTACTTTCTTTGCCTCCGGGAGTCTGTAGGGTCGCTCACGGACGATCACCCCCGGGTCAGTCAATATGTCGTGCGCAATCAGAGAGGTCCGACCTGGTTGTTCACTTACCACCTCTGGGACAGAGCGGATAGCTGCTTCGAGCTCTTGTTTCTGTCTGGGGGATAGCTGCTCGCCGAAATTAAGGGAACTTACTTCAGCGAAGAGAGCAGGGCTGTCCGAGGAGGGATCGGGATCCCTCTCCTTCCACGGTTTCAGCAGGTTTACATGATATATTCGCTCAGCTGGTGGCATTGGGCTGTTTCACCAAATAGTCAACCAATCCCTTCCTCTCCTTAATTTCAGAGGGGCCTAGCCAATGCGAGCAGTTTAGAGTGAGAAGTTGGTACCAATACCATGACGCGATCCCCGGTTGGAACTCCCGGAGAGTCGCCACGGTCATAAAGGCGGGCCTGTGCTGATTGCCTCCTCTATATGACTTTTAGAATGGTCTTATTGCATCAAATCTATCGCGCAATTGGGCGATATATTCCAAAATATTAGTGGAGGGCTGTGCCTCCCCTTCCCAGCCCTCTTTTAAAATATCTAATAAACCCCGGGGTTGTCTTCCGTACAGTAATTCAAATGGAGAGAACCCCGTAGAGGCTTGAGGAACTTTCCGGTAGGCAAAGAGGACAAGGGGGAGGAGTTGGTCCCAATTCCTCCCATCCTTGCTGACTACCTTACGTAGCATTTGCTTGAGAGTTTGATTAAATCTCTCCACTAGCCCATCGGTTTGAGGATGATACACGAGGTTTTAAATGCTTTATTTTCAGTAACTTGGCAGTCTCCTTGAGCGTTTCCGAGGTAAAAGGCGTTCCTTGGTCCGTCAGGACTTCTCTAGGAATGCCTACCCGAAAAGACTCCTACTAGTTCCGTGCAATATTTTTGTGGTAGCGCGCAACGGAACGGCTTCAGGGAATCGGGTAGCATAATCCACGAGGGCGAGTATATATTTATATCCTCGGGCTGAGGGTTCTAGGGTCCTACTATATCCACCCCAATCCGTCAAAGGAACGTCAATAAGGGGAAGGGGGACCAGAGGAGCACGATCCTTCCTAGGAATTTGCCGCAGTTGACATTCCGGACAGGAAATGCAAAAACGGCGAACCTCCTCATTGATCCCCGGCCAAAAAAACGGAGCTTAATTCTCTCTAATGTTTTATCGGGCGAGATGGCCTCCAAGAAGGTGGGAGTGTGCTAACTTCGCAAACCTGCGCGCCGGTAGGTCCGCGGGATTAGCAACAACTTCCGGACCTTCCCCTCATGTTCAGCGACCCGATACAACAATTCATTATCAATGACAAAGTGAGGTCCCTGTGGCATGGGCAAATCGCGCGTTGGCCGTTAGCGAGAACCACTGCATTCTTTATGTGTTTCAGAGAGTCGTCATTCCACTGTTCTCTCTTGAAAGAAGCGGTGTTGCTCTAAACTGAAAGTGCAACTCAGAGAGAGGGTCGGTCTGACCTCAAGGGGCGAAGACTCCTCCCTCGCTGCCGGGGCGCTAGTGGATGACGTAGTAGCCCGCGACGGTCCGGGAGTGTCTTCGTCACTCTCTTGGCCTACCGCCCCACTCCTGTCGGCTGATTACGGTGTGGAAGCAGCTTGAGATGAATCGTTGTCATCTATAACGAGGCCATAAGTTTTCGGGAATGCTTTCTAAACTACGCGTTATCAGACCAGTCCGCCCGAGGATTACGGAAGCGGAGGATCCGGATGCACCGCCACGGTAAGCTGTCGAAGGGTTCCTCCGAGACATATGTAACACCGGGCGGTATTGTAGAGCGGATATCTCCGTGTATACATTTTAGACTGGTCTTTTTTAATCCATTGTTGCGGTAGACAAAGCGGCGAGCAACGACAGACACGTTACTGCGGAATCAAACAGCGCTGTTATCTTATGTCCATTAATAAGAAGCTCCCCGTATGTTTATCCGCCAGGGATTGCTAAGGGCACACAAACAACCCGCCATTGTCCCCTACGGTCCGCCTTGTTCCCGACAGGTCGCAAGCCAGGCGGCCCGGCGACTTCGGAACAAGCTCTGGAATGCGTGGAAGGGACTGCTTTAGTAGGACATAGCTCCCGGGTAGTCCACAGAGCGGCTGTTCTGCCCTCCCAGGTTTCACAGCCGGCCTCTGGGTTTGCAAGAGCTGTAGCAGCTCGTCCATAGAATGGAATTCGCCCCAGGCCGGCTGGGCAAATTCCTGGGGTAGTCTTTTTAGCAGCAGAAAACAGGCCACTTGCTGCACTATTTGTAAGGGGGTTAACTCGAATGGCGTAGCCACTCACCCACCTGTTGCCAGAGAGCCATAGCCTGCTCTGACAGCCCTTTGCTTGGGTTAAACTCCCAGTTTATGATTTCCTTCACCTGCCGGCCTGGGGACAACCCATCGTTAACTGGGACCTTGGTCCCGATGGGCAGCTCGGCTTTCCTGCCAAGGAGAGCATACTGAGCCACTCGTGTGTGTTCCCCAGAAGCCAGCCCACGCCTGTGGGTCCCCCTACGTTCTCCACGAGATGGGTGGTCCCCCGGTTATGCTCATGGAGCAGAGCCTGCACCGCGTCCTTCCTGACCCTCTGGCACTCCCGCCCGAAACTCGGCCCGGTACTCACCCACCTGGTTCCGTGATAGTTCGTGTCCCGGTTCATCGGGGACACCATCCTGCCAACTACGCCACTGTAATAAGTGGAGACCAGAGACGTGGAAAGGTTTGGGTGGCAGCCACCCGTTTATTACGGTTTCCCGGCTGCAAAAGTCTTTGAGGCATTGCAAAAGTTGTTTACACAACAGAGTCCAAAACAGAACTGCCTGCCTAAGCAAAGGCAGTGAGCTTTATAGCACAGAGGGCGGAAATGATGTCGTCCTCTGGGCCGGAACTGGAAGTGACATCATCCTTGGGGCCGGAAGTGACCTCATTCTTGGGGCCGGAACCGGAAGTGATGTGTCCTTCCTGGAAATGGCTGCTCCTGGTGGGATTTCCCGGGTAAGACCTGCAGAGAACTCAGAAAGAGCGTCAGTGCACCCCGCCCCCCCGGGGCAGATGTATAAACAGTATTTTCTAAGCCCTTCAGCTGCTTCCCATGCACACGTGTGTGACAATGTATATATGTGGATGTATATGTATATATATATGTTTATATGTGTGTGTGTTTGTGTATATATATATAGGAGGAGGAGGAGAGGAGGGCTTGTGCCTCCTCCAGACCACGAGGGGGCGTCTGTCCTGGTTATATTGGGGACCACGGGTACAGGGCTTGGAAGCCCAGCCCTGTAGTGACCCGTGGTCACCGGCAGGCGGCGCCCCGATGCTGGTTTACCCCGTGTGGTCTTTGGCCGGGGATGGAGCCCGGCCGGGACGCCTTGGAAGACCGGAGGAGGGCGTGTGCCTCCTCCAGACCGAGAGAGGGCGTCCGTCCTGGTTATGCAGGGGGCCTCGGGTAGGGGGCTTGGAAGCCCAGCCCTGTAGGGACCCATGGCCACCGCCAGGCGACGCCCCAGTGCCTATTGATCCCGGGAGCCTGGCACTTCTGCCACACCAGGAAGTGCCGGGGGGAAGACGAAAGGGGATACACGGAGGCTTCGGGTGCGCAGCCGGCACTTCCGCCACACAGGGGTATGGCCAGGACTAAGTGCCGGGAAGCAGCTGGAGCCCATCCGGGTTCCCATAAAAGGGGCCGCCTCCCTCCAGTCGTTGGTGGATGTCGGGAGGTAGCAGGACTGAACTGGAGAGAGAGGACGGAGGCGGCCAGGAAGGCACAAAGACTGTGGGCCCTGGACTTTGGGAGATCGGTGCAAGAGGCACTGGGGATTGTGAGTGTGCACGTGATATTGACATTGTAAATAGTGTAAATAAACAGTGTGTGGGTGCAAACTATGTTGTCCGTCTGTCTGTGTCCGGGCCAGCGTTCACAATATATATATATATATGTGCCAGCAACACTCTTGACAATGACAAAACAATTACATTGTCAATCGTGTTATGTTATTATTAAAATGTTTCCTTTTCTTTTTCATTACTTCTTTAACACAATACTTCTCCGCTGTGAAGCGCAGGTATTTTGCTAGTTATTATATATTTGTTAACTTTATTATAGAAAAACTATTGTAACGATGTAATCTGATATCAACATAATTAAAAATACCGATGGCTTTGGAGGGCACACTTTACACCAGTCGAGTGTCAGACGTGCTCTCCTAATTCAATTCCTAATTCAACACCTCGATTACATTGTTGTGCTTGATTATTAGCATGCCGTTCACTCTTTAATATAAAAAATGTGAACAAATGTTAAAATAAACACACCACCAAATGCTAATAGGGTATTACGAAATAAATTAAATGCATCCATTAACCCAAAAACGGAAAATGCTGAGACTTTCACATTTAAACCATGAGATTACGAATTACGTATAGCAACTTAAAAGGAAAATCCTTATGGCCTGTTTCATCAATACGATGCACTTACAAAAAGCTATACGTATCCATTATAAACTTCGCAGACATACGTCGCATTTCATTTCGCTCCTTCGTCATTCGAATGGAGTTAAAATTTTCAGGCAACAAATAGTCTTCCAAGACGTTATAAAATTGAAAATTTGTCATCTTTTCCAGTAAGAATTCCAATTACAGACGGAGATAAATGTCAACACAAAAATGACTCGCAAGTGCAATTCAAACCTGACGTATGTTGTAAAACAGACATGCTCAAAACAAATTGGGCGGCGTCGTGAAATGAATTTTAATTAAGCAGAGAGTGCGTGCACGAGACAAATCGAATGGAGACTCGTGTCGCGAAGTTGAAAAACGCAGATCGGGCAGGGTCGTAAGCGCAGATCGGGTAGCGACAGGGTTGTAATAGTAAATCGGGTAGGCACCGCAGATCGGGTAGCAACAGGCACTGCAGATCGGATAGAGACAAGCATCAAAACGTTTGAAGCAATTGTGTCAGAAATCGTATCGAAGCTTCAAAGCATTTGATACTCACCTCTCTAGTGACCCCTACTGGCCATTTTCATTAACATTACACAAACTCATGATCCTTTTCAATGACGTCGAGAAGGGTCCGGCTGCAGGTCGCAGACGTGGCTTTCCACGCCCCTGGCCTTCCACAGTCCGCCCCACAACCGGCCACAGTCCGTAGAAAGAGATGGAGAAGAGCTGCTGTACAGTTTTTCCAATTCGAAAAAGAAAAGGAGCTGAAAATGTTTTCCGACACGGAACAATAGCACAGCAAAACCAGGTATGGACTCACAGAATAAAAAGCTCAGTATATTTGAAGAAACTTTAGATTCATTAAACAAAACTAATAAGATGTACGATTATATACTGTATAGCGAATCCAAGTGTTCTCTGTTTATCGTCATTACTGACATGTCGTATTTTTAAGCATATCGTTTTAACTATTTTTACCTCTTGTATTATTTCTTTTTAATATTTGCCATATTATTTCATCTATATTAACTTTTTCACTTATTTATGAGATGTTATGTAGAGAATCTGCAATGTTAGTGTACAATATGAAAGGTATTTATATTTATCGTCATCGTTAACATGTGTTAAATATCTTATTTAACTTGATTTTTCTGTAGTTAAGTTAGGTATTTATAAAAGCACGTTAGCGCTTTCTGCCAAATTAGTATTACATATTATGTTTGTCGTGATTTCCACAGTCACATTTCTTCATAAAGGCAGAGAATATAAAAACAACTTTGATTACATTGAATGAATCCAAGTGCCCTCTTTGTAAAAAGCAAAGAGACCACAGCATCCTGCTGCCTGCCTTCAGAGTCATGAAGGACACATTGTCAAGTATGCAGGTAGTGTATGTATGCCAGGAATGTGTGCTTGCAAACAATACTGACGTTTAGATTTCTGAACTGGAACTTTTTTAAATACATATTAAAAAGCTGAGCATTTTCCGTTGTTTGGCAGGTTTTACTATTTACAGATGTGACACAAGGTATGTAACAAGTGGGCAATTCCATTGTTGTTTTTGTTTAAATGTCATTGTCAACAGTTTACTGTATGTTAGTATTTAATATTTTTCTTTGACTATTTTTTTTACCCCTTTAGGGCTTCCCTAGTGTTTGCTTGGTGTGTGTGTGTGTGTGTGTATGTGTGTGTGTGTGTGTGCACCCTGCGGTGGGCTGGCGCCCTGCCCAGGGTTTGTTTCCTGCCTTGAACCCTGTGTTGGCTGACCCTGTAGGTAGGATATAGCGGGTTGGATAATGGATAGATGGATGGATGTATTAGGGCCTTCTAAGTCAGATGAATGGTTATTACTGGGAAATTTCCATGTTTCCATGGTATGACCATTTCATAATGAAATTATCTTTTTTTGTATGTCTGTATTTAATGTTTTGTCCAGGTTTCCAAAGGACCATTTTGAGGTGTCTCTGTATTTCATCCTCGAGGCCCCCTTCAATTTTAATGAAGTGTGTCTCCACTTTAGTCTTCTCTTCTTTCATTGTAATATTTGTATAGGGAGAATTATATCTGGTTGCTGGTTCCCATTTTTGTCACCTTCTACAATTTGTGTTGGATATTTGTGTTATGTTTAATTTATTATATTTGATTTTTTTTTTATTTCAGCATACTGTCCATAGTGGTTTTAAAGTTCCAGAAACGCCTACCTTTCAAAATCCAGATATTTTAAATGTATGTTTATAATGGTTTGCATAAATATTTTTGTAACATTAAACTCCTTTTAACAACGTGACTCTGCTCAGTTCTCTTTAGAATGACATACCGGCTTTGAGGAAGTGCTGGTGTAGAATGTTACTTGAGAACTCCAGCATCAAGGGGTAAATCAAATTTAAATTTCCTTTAATAACTTTTATTCACTTCTGTGGTAATGTGGCAAATAAACTTAGCCATATTGTAAATCAAAGACAAATAGTCAAAATGTTTACCATTATAAATTTATTGCTTCTTTTTGAAATCACTGAAGTAACTGCGCACATTGGACTGAGCGAGTAAACGCCTTTCTAAATGAAGGCCAAGAACCAAACAAAAAATTAGAAGGTACAGAAATATTGGACAGCCAGGACAGGGTCATTTATTGTGCTTATTCTTTTGGTTCTTTTTTAACATTTCCTCAGGTAAATATTATTTTCTCTGTTTTTAGGTTTAGACTTTATTGAGCCATTAAAGAGAAGACAGAGTAAAGACTTGGCACTACATCTGAAATGAAAAAAAAAGTCTATTCTGTTCCATAGCACTGCGTTTTGCAGGTTTCAGATCTTTTTTTTTAGAAGAAACATCAGCCTCCCTTCTTCAACATCCAGCATAGGGCACCGATGAGCAGGTACAGACACTTCACTTTATAAACTTTCATAAGAAAGATGTTATTAATGCTGGCTTAAAATGCCTATAGTATAGTGAATAAAATGTATAAAAAGACTTCATGCTTGTCTCAGATGCCGACTGTTAATCGTTAAGCAGTAGGAGTCAAAGCCCAAAAGACTAAAAGCCTGTTTTAGATTGTAATAAGTAGAGACAAGAGGCGTGGAAAGGTTTGGGGCAGCCACCTGTTTAATGCGGTTTTCTGGCTGCAAAAGTATTTGAGGCATTGTAAATCAAGTTATACAACAGAGTCCAAAACAGAACTGCCTGCCAGAGCAAAGGCAGTGGGCTTTATAGTACAGAGGGCGGAAGTGATGTCGTCCTCTGGGCCGGAACTGGAAGTGACATCATCCTTGGGGCCGGAACCGGAAGTGACCTCATCCTTGGGGGTCGGAACCGGAAGTGATGTGTCCTTCCTGGAAATGGCGGCTCCTGGTGGGATTTCCCGGGTAAGACCTGCAGAGAACTCAGAAAGAGCGTCAGCGTACCCCGCTCCCCCCTGGGCAGATGTATAATCAGTATTTTCTAAGCCCTTCAGCTGCCCCCCATGCACACGTGTGTGACAAGATCTTCTGACAAACTATAGTGCTAGTACAACTCTTAACGGCCTTAAAACATTTGAAATGCATTGTGTGCTGTGTTAATAATAGTGTATGGTAAGAAATATTGAAGACTTGTAGAATCTGTGATTGAAAGCAGTAATGTTAATAATGTATAACAAATTAAATATACTGTACATTATTTTTTTTTTTACTTTCCTTACATTCCTTGTAAATGTGGAGGAAAAGGCTATAAGCTTTATGATAACCATTTAAAGAATTTTCTTTCTTTTTTTTTTTTTTTTAAATAAAATGTATTACAGCAACACAGAATCCTTCAGCATCTTACCAAGGCAGAGAAGTGCTGTGCTGAGAACATTTCTGTGTTCAGGGGGCACATCTCACTCTCTCATTACTGTCAATGGACCAAGACAACATTGAGGAAGCCCTTCAGAAATCTGATTTGCTATCTGAATTTCCAGAAGAAAAGGAGAGGGAATTTGTCCTTAGACCCTTCATCATCCTTTATTTCACATATGGAAGACATGCATCTGTTTTTAGATAACGTGAGAGGAAAAAGGAAAATGACTGTGTTTTGTCAGAAAATGTAACAAACATACATGCCCCTCATTGTTCAGTTACAACCTACCCTACTCTTGCTCTATATTTTATATATTCTTTAACTTTTTTGTAATAAATGTTGCAAACCAACTTCATCTTTACAGTCCATTGTCTTAGTGTTATGTATTAAAATAATGTTTTATAAAGCAGGGCAAGGCAATTTTTATTTATAAACCACATTTGCAACAGCAGCAAGAACTAAACCAAAGTGCTGTACAAGAAAGGGTAAAAGAAGCAGTTCAAATATACTGTATGTACACATCACAAAGCTGCAAGAATAACCAACCATTACATAAAAGATAAACTTAAAATACACATACATACATATTTCTAATCATGAATGTACGTGAGCCAACATATACAAACAATGTCAACCGCTTGCAGGGTCAAATGGCAGCAAGAAGAAATAAGACTTTAACGATGACTTAAAAATGGCCTGTGCTAGAGCAGACCTAACATAATAAGGTGAGCCATTCCAGAGGAAAGGAGCAGCCACAGCAAACACCCGATTCCTCCTTTGCTACAGCCTCGACCTTGGCACAACTAAGAGCATCAGGCTGGTAGACCGCAGGGCTCTTGTTGGCACATACAAGTGAAGAGGTTCCAAGAGACAAGATGGGGCTGATCCACTCAAACATTTGAAAACAACAAATAGAATTTTAAAATCAATTCTGACAGTATTGGTGAAATATGGCCACACTTACAAGAGCCATTCAATAAGCGAACAGCAAAGTTGTGGAGTAGTTGTAGGTGTTGTAACAGGGAGTGACCAACACCTACATACAAAGAACTGCAATAGTCCAAATAAGATGTTGTAAAAGCTTGGATGAGCTGTCATAGCTCACACCTGGGCTAACTGAAGATTTATGATACATACTGTATATGGCAAGGGGTCCAAAAGCAACATCAGAGACACTCAAACTTTCTTAAGTTTTGGACAACATGATCACAGTTTTATTATCATTTAGTTTAAGAAGATGCATTGCCATCCAGGTTTTTATATCATTTAAGCACGCATGTAGGGTCTGTATTTTCTCGCTTTGATTTTAGTGGCAAATATATTTAAGTGTCATCAGTATAGAGAAGCCATACTTGTTAACAATGGAGCCTAAAGGTAACATGCATATCAAAAGAGAACTGGTCCAAGGATGGAACTGCACAAGTAAGAGGAGCTACAGAGGATGAGAACTCACCCAAATGAATAGAAACGCTCCTATTACTTAGATAAGGTTGAGACCATTAAATGGCATTACCTTGGATGTATACAAACTGTTCAAGGCAGGATATAAGAATCATGAGATCCACTGCATCAAAATCTGAGGTAAGATCTAGCAGTACAAGAATGGCAGAACCTCCAGGATTAGTAATTGGAAAGAGGTCACTGTAAACCTTTAACAAGGCTCTTTCAGTGATGCAAGAACATCTGTATCTGGATTAGAATTTTTCCAGAATACTATTTTCATCTAGAAATATTTGAGTTAGGACAACTTTTTCTAAGGCAGTTTAGAAATTTGCCTGAAACTTGACACATTAGAGGGTCCTTATTTTGTTTTTTATAATACGTTTCTGCACCACAGTGTGTTTCAAGGCAGCAGGAACACAACCAGAAATCAAGCTAGCATTTATTAAGGCAACAATACTTGGTCTGACAGAATCAAAAAACCCCTTAAGTAATCGAGAGGGGACACTGACCAGGGGGCAATTTGTAGGATTCAGGCGTTGCACCAAATCAGACAACAGAGATGACGACACACGCAGACACAAAGTGGTCAAAGACAGCTGAACACACTATGGAAAGAGATGAATCCTAAGCAAGCAGTGAAACCGATGACCTAATAACGGTAATCTAATTTACAAAAAAGTATATCTTCGTTTGGAGAGTAAGTTGGGGTATGCGACAAATGACACATTCCTAATACAAGAAATGGTATATGGTGTTTAAAGGATTTAAAATAACTAAAAAATGAATTTGTAATTATTGCATTGACCCAAACAAAACATTTTTAAAGTTAAGTTTAAAATCTGTTAATTCAGTTCCAAAATAAATAAAAAAGACAGTTTATGGAAGTGCAACTTTTAATAATGCAAATTTTTACATTTCTTTAGAAAAACAAACGATATAATATCTATTAAGCAATTTAAGAGATTTGCTTCACTTTTTTTGATAAGTACATACTTATAAGTAAGGGTCACAGGGAGAACAAGTATGCATTAAAATTAAAAACCAGGTAAACGTTTGAAAGTTTAATAACTCCACTTGAAATTTATCAACATTATAGCAGCAGCGTAGAACAAAATAAAGAAAACACAATTCAAGACAGACAATGGAAATGAATGTACCCATGAACTGTATTTAAGCTGGATCATTTAAATAACTGTTCAATACAAACAATTTCAAAAGTTTCTTTTACTGAGAACTCAAAAGTTTAGACCTTCATTTTCATGCCTGTTGATTGTTATGTTGTGTTATTGATCATCATTTATGTTGTAACATAAATTAATGTCATTAACGGAATTTTCCTATATTGAACGACGTTCCAGAAATAATGTCAGACATGCCGTTTAGTACAAAAGTACCATAAAAAATACTTTCAAATATTTTGAATGATAGAATGCACTATAATAGCAACCACATTCATATTTAGTATGGTGTTTCCTTAATCTAAAAATATGTTACCCACTTTCTTTTAGCTATATCGAATCCTGACATAAATTATAAAACTGTTTTTTGTTTGTAAAAGTAAATACGAGAGTAATACCATAAAGAGAAACTCATATTAAGTCATATTAATATCGTCTTTTAGGTTTACATGGTAAATCAACGTTACTAGTTTTTCAACGAAAGCGATGTGACAGAGGACGGACGCGCATCCTGGGGGCGTGGTGAGGAAGGCAGGAGGCGCGGAAGGCCGTGTCTGCGACCTGCAGCCGGATACAATTGATGACGTCTGTTATAACTCTTATTGCTTTTATTTTTTCGCCGCTACAGACTGACAACGAAGAGAAGGGTTCTTCAGCAACTTCTAGTGTCTGATGTCTAATATATATATATATATATATATATATATATATATATATATATATATATATATATATATATATATATATATATATATAACGCCGACATGCAGAATGCACTATACGATAGCAAGAGTTAAACAAAATAAGACGTCTCACTGATGGATTCCCGGCTGTTTCAATTAGTATTTACTTTTGCATTGTATCATTGTAATCGGTCCTGTTATTAGTATTATAATTAACCCTCATCTTTTCTTGAGATCACATTTAATAGCCTTAAATGTTTTCTTTGGTCTGACTTAATTAAAACGGAGTAGACGGAAAATAAAGGTTTATCCCTGTACTTGGCCATGATATAGGTATGCACATTTGAGAAGGAAAAGGTGAAATCCTTAAATCAGTTGTTATTATTCGATGAAGTATTGAAATATTTCATTTATTAATACTTTAAAATATTTTGTGGAGCACGAAAGTAACGAGTTCGCTATAAAGAAAAGACGTCGTCAGTGGCTCAACTAACTAAGGTGGTTGCTTTTCAAATTCTGAGCGTAGTGCGAGCCCGAGTTCGGTCCGACTTAAAGACTAATCAGTAATAAACGGAATGATCAGGAGTGAAATCTTTATAACCTATTTGAACTAAATAATTTTGAGAGATACTGTGGAAGGATCGGATAAGAGATCTGTTCGGGAATCACCCCTACTTAAAATCGCCATCAAAATGCGATGTCTAATTGCGGACGGCAGCTCATGTATTTACATTAATCCATTTCTATTAATTTCCATTTGACGTCCATGAACCCCTCCATTGAATAAGGCAGTGGTTTTCAACCTGTGGGGCGAGCCCATAGGGGGGCGCGAAGTAACAAAAAGGGGGGCGCGAAGAAGTGAAAAAAAGAAAACAACAATCAAAAATATGAAAAAAACATCTGTTGGAACCAAAACAAATTAATTTAAACTACGTTCTGATACTAGAATAATAAATATAGAGTTAGATAAATGTCGATAAAAGTTAAGTAGGTATAATAAAATATGCATCTACATTTCAAAAAAATGTTAGGGGGGGCGCGATTAAAACTGTTATGAAAACTCGGGTCGCAAATACTTAAAGGTTGAGAAACGCTGGAATAAGGTGACAACAAACCCACTGTGGTATTTGCTCTGCTGTCACCAAACATTCAAAGGTGTCAATCCGGAGAACATCAGAGAGGCTGAGAGACACAGTGCAGATCAGTCACCGGCACACCGGCACAAAGACACACACGAGACACTCCAAGATGAACATTGCACATATCAAGGTCGGCATTGAAGATGCTCTTGAGTGCTGAGGCAACAAAAAGCAGCGAGATAAACACATCTGGACCTACTGTTGAAAAAGCATTTGCTTTTAACAGCAGCATCTCTCCCTCGTGAACACATCTTCAATGTCCCGACAGGCGATCAGTAAAACGTTTTTTAGTCACAGCCCAGTGCAATAATAAAACATTTCCTAAAACATATAGTTGTCCAGTCTGTATCATTCCTAAGCAATCTTCCAGTAATAGAGGCGCAATCCCAGTTACTAACACATTTACCGTGTAGAAAACACTCAAAGTAAGAATACATTCCACTAAACCCGCCATCAACAACTACAAAAATAGTTGATATCGTTACTCAAATACATTTTTGTTATAGACATAAAACAAGATGCACATTTCCATTTGATATATCTTTACTAGTGTTCTCGCCTTGCTCGCTCCCGGTCCACGTTGGAATTTGCTGTTTAATGAAAAAAAAAAACCAAAATCAGACTCTTTTGAGTCATAATGCAGAGTGGGTGGACGTGGGACCCGAACCCACGTATGCTTTACGTAACGCTACCACTGCACCACTACTATTCACAGGTGGGTGGTATATAATGTATGTTTTTGATGTATGCATGTATGTATGTAATGAAGACGAAAACAATTATATACAGATGTACAGTATACTATATGACATCCGTTCAGTGTTGTATGAAAACGTTGCATGAGGCGAAGAATGGATATTTATGTATTATATTGAGTATTGAGTATTATAGTGAGAGATGAGTCGTCACCCATATTGCTAAAGCTCTTCTTTGCAGCATTATGCATTCAACAAGTCGGCGTTTGTATGATGTATAATTTATATATTTTTTTGCCACAAAGTATTATCGGGCACAATCATTTAACATGTATTGATCATCTACAAACATTCTTTTCAATGGGAATGCTGTTGAGTTTTTTAACTCTGTTGATGCCATATGTACTTCAAATGGGAGTTCAATGAATAAATAATGAGCGAAGCTTTGCGCAGACATGTGTAGTATGAGATTGCGTCATGACGGGCTTCGAACGGGGCTCGGAAGCCCAAAGCCGTCTCAAAAAACAAGGCCCGCTCATGCCTGTGGTGACGTCACAATCAAGGCGCTACAGCAGCAACAGACACATACAAAACCTGTCGCGTTGTACACGTGTAAATAAATTATTCCCGTGTAAAATTAATTAATGCAATGAGTGAAATAACAAAGGCAAGTCAGTTGCGTTATGCATTTTATTTATTTTTATATAAAACGTCAAACATAACGTTTAAATCACATATTTGACATACTTAACAGCGACTATTATATAGATATAAGCAACTTAACATTAATCCAATTAATGCCTTAAACATGAGATTAACCTAAGAGTAACACTGAATACTGTATTGAATAAAACAATGCAATACTGAATGTTCATATATGAAAATGACTAATCACAGCGACGAGTGGTTGGCATCATATGAAAAATGAATATTTACATGAATCTCAGGACGTCACATATTCCTGGATTAAACAGAAGTAACGTGAAAAATAAGGCAGATTTACCCGTTAATAATCACAAGAAAAGCTACATTTAAAACTTTGTTAATGCAGTTAAATCTAAAAAATAACAAGCAACACCAGATAAAATACAAACAGCCATTATTTTGGAATGACTAATGATAAACGATGATTTTTTTCATACCATCATAAAATAAGCAAAATTAACAAATGTGCTGATATTAATCTGTACGAAAGCAGAATGTTATATCAAAAGAATTGGCTTATTAGTTACCTCTTTTTGTCAATGTACAGTAGCCAGTTTACGTTTGGGGTTAAAAGTACCATGTTTATCTGCAGCGCGCTTGCAATAATTATTTAAACAAATGTTGGCCACTGTAGACATGGACAACTTCAGTAAGTCACAGATACTCTTCCCACAAACACAGTTACCAACTTGCAGTCCACATCTGTTCAGGCGTTCGTTAAACAGTGAGATTAATGCAGATTTTTGATTCTTTAACAATAAAAAAATTGACTCATATTCAGCATTAGTAACAATTGACTGGAAAAATCAAAAACATTTGTGTAACACATTCAACCAACAAATCTGAGGGCCATTTCAGACCACCCATGTCTGAGTCAAGCAGGTAAATATATTCCTGTGAAAATTCAAAATGCAATGAGTTATCCATGACTAACTCATTTCTGCACGTCACACTGAACTGCGACTGTAACCATTTTAAGCCCTACATAACCAGCAACAAATATAAGTGGTTTTGACTGTGCCTCAGTTAACATTAAATCATCACATTTAGAGATAACAGTAACCAAATCCGAATTAAGAACCTCAACATTGTCATCATTTGAACTATCAGTTGTTTCAGTACATTGGGAAATGAAGTCTAATAATGACACTTGACCTTTAGAAACAGACACAACATGCAATAAACTAATCAGTTTCAATTTTTTCAGACTCCTGAATCTCTTGTATGGAGATGTGATAGTTTGTACCAGATAATTGACGATATTTACCAAAGCGAGCTTCCTCTGAAGCCTCAGACATGCGTACTACTGAGATCATGACGGGGCTCCCGAGGCCTCAGACATGCATAGTACCGAGATTGGATCATGACAGGGCTTCGAGCAGACATGGTCACTGGTTACTGAATACTGTATTTGTGAAGCCTCAGCACACTGAAAGGCATTGACCTCTATATTTTGAGAGTCTATCTGACACTTAACTCTCTAGTTATATTTTGTAATTCGTATTGATATTACACATTTCAGTTGATATGGTTAAACTACAATTCAGGTAGTTGCTGAGAATTAATTATTGTTCTTGTGGAGTGCTGTGATTTCCTTTGCGTGATACATAATGTCAAAGATATATTGTCATATATCAACTTTATATATATAAAAAGATTAGGTAAATCGTGCAACCTTTATATGGAACGCTTAATTTTGTTCAGAACCGTACGTTATATAGTATACATCTATAAATATAATTTTTTTGTCTTCATTAGAAGAATACAACAATGATACTCTCATGTCAATTAAACCAATTTAACGTGTATACGTCAAACAACATATTTCTACAACCACCACAGTAAGAACAGTAGTAGTAGTTCAGTTGTGCGGAGCGCGTTAATTATCCCGATTAGTTAGCTCAATGGTATTGCAACTTCCTCTCAGTAAAAAAACAGAGGTTCGCGTCATTGATCCTCCTCTTGTGAAATTTTTTTTTTCAATTTCTCCATTTAACAATATTTTCAGCTTGGATGGATAGCGAACGAATCGAGCTATCGAGGGAAGGCTTGGCCACCGTGGTTGGGCAGGGGGCACACGTCCCAAATTATATTGTGTATGTAAAGAGTTTCCCTGTAAAACGTAATAAGATTCATATTTGTGTGTTTGGAGACCCTGGGGTCATACTGAATTTGTATTGTAGAAAAACAAACTACTGTGCAGCATGCCTCAATGTGTATTTTCATTTCTACTCGTTATATGGCACTTCCAACTTGGAACAATTCGCTATAAACAGTTTCAGCCAATCAGCGCCTTCTAAACATGCAGAATGACGGTGTGAACCTTTATTGTTGCAGCGCAGCATCTTCGTTTCAGTCAGTCATTTTCCTGTTAGACTATTTACTGTTAAGTGCTGCTTGAGCTACCGTTTAGTACAACAGGTAGCCTACGTAGTTCTTAAATTGATATTGAAATGCACACACAAGTCTCCTAAATTATTTATTGAAATGCCTACATTTACAGTGTCCGTTTTAGGAAGTCGTAGTTTTACTTGTTCCCGTTATTAGGAATTATAATTTCTCAGTGTCACATATTATTCATTACTACTCGCAGGTCCCGTATCATTGAGATTCTGTTTTATATTCTGTATAAGCAAACTTTTTAAAAGGAGCGTTAATTGAACTGACTATAGCCTACTTGTCATCTTCTTAAAATGACTTTATTCATTTGATATTGACAATTAATCATACAGTCAAAAATCAAGGAGGATTTGAGTTTGCATGGACTGTGCTGTTTCTTTTTTTTTTTTTGTGAAATCGTGTCAGTAGAGAGTGCGTCACGTTAACAATGTTCTAAATGACAGCGCACACGCTTTTTATATTTCCTAAAGGCTAATGTGTCTCAGTTTGCTCATTAATATATTTTGACAGTGTATTTTAGTGAGAATGATTATAATCATATTACCCATGTTCATTTCCCATGTAAATATGTAACATTTGGTGAGAATACATAAAAAAAATATAAACATATATAATAGCTATGTTGCATTGTTTATGATTAACAAAATTCATAGTTTATCTGAAATGTTCTATTTATACAGTCGATTTATTCCACTTTTGAAGGTGTACATTGTTGGTATTCTCCATTGCATTTGCCCCCGAGTGTAACATGTGCCAGTACAACTTAGGGGTGGCAGACGAGCTCACGTAATGGGTGACAAGGCACATTCTCATCCTGATGCCGAGGCTGTTGTCATGAATATTCCCATCTTGTGCTTTTTCTCGTTCTTGCCAGTTTACTATTATTATTGGACAAGTATGTAGAGGAAATATGTGTCGTATTTAATGTCTATGAAAGGAAGAACGGTAAAGCATTGAATAAAACTGAGTGTTGATGCTTTGGGTAACACGACAGGTGAGGAACAGGGAACGTTAAATGTGACAGTGACTGCGGGGGATTGTGTAACTGGAAGATGGTTTAAGAATACAGAAACGACAAAAGCTTAGTCTTTCAATAATTCTATTTACGTCAATGATTTACTCTGTCGTGTTGTAGTTCGGAAGATTACTTATTTAACCCCACGTGCAGCCTTTGATAAGATGTATTCACAAGGAAAGGATGTTGCTGACAAAGTCAGTTGCTTTTTTGAAAGCTTGGCTCCAGATGTGCTTATCCAACTGCTCCTTCTTGTCAGTTCTTGAGTGATTTTTATGTCAACCTTTGGATGAATTCGCAAAGTTTCTTTACAACTTTTTTGTCTTAAACGCAGACATCCTAAAAATTGCAGAAGACACTGGTGATGGTGCTGATTCTGTTTTAAAGACAGTTGTGATTAGTTATGCAGCACACACTTTTACTCACATTGCTTTATGGAAATCAATAATACAAATCAGCTACAGATCTGGGCATCACTGAATAGTAAAAACGTTTAATGAGGACTGTCTTGCACATATATGTCGGCTTTAGTGAAGCGTTTCTTAGTCTCTCTGATATGATCGACATGGGGTAGAATAGATTCTGGATTATTATAATATGTGCTACCTTACGCAAAATATGCTCATTAATTTGTTAAAGATTCTAGGTGGTCACGATTCCACACCAAGGAAAAGGTGCCCAATGTAAATCGTTCATAATGTCTCCAAAATATATTTGTTTACTTACAGACAAGTACTACATAACTGTTTTATACAAAATCCTTATTTCAACATATGCGAGCCCCAATTAGGATATGAACTCGCGTTAGCAAACATTATCGCTGTAGCACTTTCAATTGCTTTTATGATGAGTGACTGACCAAAGTGACTGCAGACTGCGCAGATATCAATGACGTCATTACGCTAGTGCGCCTCAAAATCACGTGACTGGTGCATTTGAAACAATCCAGTGCTTCAAAAGCTCAACACAGTGTCGAAACCTCAGTATCGAGCGGCCCATCACTAGCACACAGATCGGGTAATGACAACGTGTAATCCAAAATGAGTTCGCAATAGAAAAAGTATCAAATTACTTTACCGTTTCTCCTATTGGTGAGTGATGGCCTCCATGAACAAGACGATTTAATCATGTGACATTCTATTTCCGGATGAAAAATACTTTTAATTTGGCAGATGCACTGTGTTAAAAGCATTACTAAACCACATAAAATATACAATTTTTTTTTTTTGTTTTTTATTTTATAATATGGTTATTTTATAAATGTATGACTTACAAATATATAGATAGTATTGTTACACAAATTTGTTTGCTTCTGTCCTTAGTGAACAGGTAGAAGTACTATAAAGATGGGGGATCTAGAACAAAATACACATATAAAGAGTGCCCTTAACTTTTAAAGCGTTATATAGAATGTAATGTTTCAATAAAAGAAAAGCACGATGGCAGAATGGTTTGTGATCCTTCCTCAAAGATCCAACAGCTCAGTATTATTTATTTAACAGTTGTGACCATTAGGGTAAATTTGCACAGTTTCTTATGATCTCCAAAAATACCAGCGACTACATCCAACATTATTAAAATTTTTTGAAATCTTATTACAATCGACATACTGGGCCAGTTGCACCGTGCTATGAGCTCAGAATGGCCGCTGATCTGGAAGGTATTCCATGAAATGCACTTAGCGAGTAAGCCTTGTTTAAAAATCATAGAGTGAAAAATTCAGATACTGGTAAAAATCTGATTTCCTTTTTTCCATACTTCTAAAGCTTTCAAAATTATCTGCCAAAGCCGTACACTCACTGTTCGTCATATTGCATATAACAGGTAAGACATTCTTAAAGAAGTCACCGCAAAATAGATTCTGTCACGTGTTCAGTACTGGCTATGGTCATCTTGTTATCTAGTAATAACACAGTAAATGTTAAACTGACACTTAAACAAACACTTTTCATTGGTGAGAGAATTGATTATAAGCATTACTCGATGTAATTTTGAGATATCACGGTAAGAAAGGGGACTGGAAAAAGTGTCATAGAGGAGAACATGGAAAATATCTAGGTTGGAGGCGAGGTTATTTAATAAAGGCTGCTTTAAAATTAAAAAACTGGTAGTTGACCCATTTCACAACACTCTGGTGACGAATGATGAATAATAATGAGTTTGTATACTAACACTGGATAGATCGATGCTGAATTAACGTTTATTGAACTTGTATTAGAAACCCAACAGAAATCGCTGTGATTTTCACTATTCGAAATACAAAATGTGAATGGAGTCTTATAAATTCTTCGAAACTGCGAGTGGATTAACAGAGGTAATGTGAAACGAGCAATGTTATTGCATTACATAAGAACACCGGTACAAAGAAACAGCCATTATAGACAGTATCTAGGTTATACTAGGGAATGTGGAACCAATGCCAGGAAGAAAGTGAGTTTTGATTTGGGAATATTACATAATACAGTACTTCAAAAAGTAAAGTACGCAAAGTAGATCATTTCCCAGGCAAAGTTACAGAACTGGTTAAGTAATATGAGTCACTTTTTAAAGGACTGGGACAGATTGCTGCTTCACACAAAGTTGAACCTGTCGCTCAGGGACTTAGACCTGTTCCATATCATATGATTGAGGCTGTCAATCAAAAATTAGGCAAGATGTTTGAGGATGGAATTATCAAAAAAGTTAACAAAAATCAGAGTGGATATCATATCTGGTCTTGATTCCAAAGAAATCTTTTCCAGAGGCGCAACTGTGTGTAGATCTGAGAGAAGGCAATCATTCCTGAAAGACATCCAGTTCCTACCATAGATAGCATTCTACAAACCATGTAAGGTGCAAAGGTGTTTGCGAAATTAGATGCAAGGAAGGTTTTCAACAGGTTGATTCAGCAGAAGAGTCAAGACGCCTTACAATGTTCATTACTCATCGGTTTTGTAAGGTCTCATTTGGATCATCTAGTGCACCCAAAGTCTATCAAAAAGAAATGGACTCCATATTATGTGGGCTTACATGTGTGGTATGATTTTTGGACGTTGCTGAAGTAAAGAAGAGCTGGAAAAGAAACTGAGAAAGGTGTTTAAAAGATTTCACAGGTGCCTTAAGAAAGTATTCCAAGCATGCAAATATGCAGGAAAGGTATGGAAGGAGGAGTGTCCAAAATATTGATGACATAGTCAAATCCTCATCGTGCTTCTGGGGACACCAGCATTCCTTATGCTTTCCAGTGAAATTAGAACAAAGCTGCCAAGTATTGAACTAAAACAGGAGATGAATACACTTGAGCTTAGAAGGTAACATCAAAAAATATAGAGAAAATGAAAGATTATGCAGAAAAAACAAACAGAGCAAAAGAACATTCTTTCAAAGTAGTTGTGAATATTGTGGATATAGAACAAGGAAAGTTGGATACGAGGTTCAGAAACACCAAATTATGTCTTGCTTAGCAAAACCTCAAACAACTCTTTTGAAATGATAAATGTTGATGATGGGTCACAACTCAGTAGAAACATTAAGTATCTAAGACATGTTTTTTTATCCACTGACTTTGTTGTAGCTGAAAGAGGAAATGGAGAAACACTAAAACAAACACAAAATACTCCAGTCAAAAGAGAAACAGCAAAGCAATGTGTATGACGATCACTGCTAAAAACTGTGCCTGCTTCATCTACGGAACAAACTGTGGACAACCAGTTAACTACTATAAGTGGATGAGTCATTAAGAAACCTACTAGGTTCAAGGACATGATAATATAAAAAAAAAGTTCTGGTAATTGACCTATAGTGGGATGCAAAAGTTTGGGCAACCTCGTTAATAGTCATTATTTTCCTGTATAAATCGTTGGTTGTTACGATAAAAATGTCAGTTAAATATATCATATAGGAGACACACAGTGGTATTTGAGAAGTGAAATGAAGTTTATTGGATTTACAGAAAGTGTGCAATAATTGTTCAAACAAAATCAGGCAGGTGCATAAATTTGGGCACCGTTGTCATTTTATTGATTCCAAAACTTTTAGAACTAATTATTGGAACTCAAATTGGCTTGGTAAGCTCAGTGACCCCTGACCTACATACACAGGTGAATCCTATAATGAGAAAGATTATTTAAGGGGGTCAATTGTAAGTTTCCCTCCTCCTTTAATTTTCTCTGAAGAGTAGCAATATGAGGGTCACAAAACAACTCTCAAATGACCTGAAGACAAAGATTGTTCACCATCATGGTTTAGGGGAAGAAAACAGAAAGCTGTCCCAAAGACTTAAGCTGTCTGTTTCCACAGTTAGGAACATATTGAGGAAATAGAAGACCACAGGCTCAGTTCAAGTTAAGGCTCGAAGTGGCAGACCAAGAAAGATTTCGGATATACAGAAGCCATGAATGGTGAGAACAGTCAGAGTCAACCCACAGACCAGCACCAAAGACAACATCATCTTGCAGCAGATGGAGTCACTGTGTATCGTTCAACCATTCGGTGCACTTTACACAAGGACATGTTGTATGCAAGAGAGATGCAGAGGAAGCCTTTTCTCCGCCCACAGCACAAACAGAGCCGCTTGAGGTATGCTCAAGCACATTTGGACAAGCCAGCTTCATTTTGGAATAAGGTGCTGTGGACTGATGAAACTAAAATTGAGTTATTTGGGCATAACAAGGGGTGTTATGCATGGAGGAAAAAGAACACAGCATTCCAAGAAAAAAACCTGCTACCTACAGTAAAATATGGTGGTGGTTCCATCATGCTGTGGGGCTGTGTGGCCAGTGCAGGGACTGGGAATCTTGTCAAAGTTGAGGGACGCATGGATTCCACTCAGTATCAGCAGATTATGGAGACCAATGTCCAGGAATCAGTGACAAAGCTGAAGCTGCGCTGGGGCTGGATCTTTCAACAAGACAACGACCCAAAACACTGCTCAAAATCCACTAAGGCATTCATGCAGAGGAACAAGTACAACATTCTGAAATGGCCATCTCAGTCCCCAGACCTGAATATAATTGAAAATCTGTGGTGTGAGTTAAAGAGAGCTGTCCATGCTCGGAAGCCATCAAACCTGAATGAACTAGAGATGTTTTGTAAAGAGGAATGGTTCAAAATACCTTCAACCACAATCCAGACTCTCATTGGAACCTACAGGAAGCGTTTAGAGGCTGTAATTTCTGCCAAAGGCGGATCTACTAAATATTGATTTCATTTCTTTTTTGTGGTGCCCAAATTTATGCACCTGCCTGATTTTGTTTAAACAATTATTGCACACTTTTTGTAAATCCAATAAACTTCATTTCACTTCTCAAATATCACTATGTGTGTCTCCTATATGATATACTAGCAAAATACCCGTGCTTCGCAGCGGCGAAGTACTGCATTAAAATTTTTATTAAGAAGAAAATTTAACCTTTTTAAACTGAGGGAAAATATGCCAATAATTATTTGTTAAGGGTCTCTTTGTATACCATGTTGACAGTTCGTCCCTCTGGTTGTAACATGACCAAGCTGTGCGCTGAGCTTACTCTTGAGCATGCAGCTTACAGTTGGCCATGTGAACAGTAATCTTGTCTCAGATCTCACAGCTTGGATTGCTGCTGTCATAATCGGTTTGAGTTTCATGGTTTGTTTCAATTATGACAGTATTTGCAGGATTTGTTGTATTGAAGTGACATTCGGCATCTGTCAAGCGTTGTAAGCACACAACCGGTTTCAGCGATAAAATCACATCCAGCTTTTGAGAGTTTAAACATTCATAAACATCAAAGTGTCCACTACTGAAATCGTCACCTGTGAATCTAAGATGTTTAAGAGGCATTGGCGGTTGTCGAAAGGTGTAAAATATTTGGCCAATTCGGTACCATAGGTGAAGGGCTTAAGCATTTCACTCTTATAGTGCTCCTGTGTAGTATAATTATCTCCTGTACCGTCATCAGTCCACACCTTGAACCTGTCCCAGTCATTCAATACATAAGACACAATGTTCCTCCGAATGTCAAGAGTGAGCCTGATATGGCCGCAATATGTAACAAAGAGAATGGAAAAGGTAGGTGGTATCTCCGGGCATGGAAACCACTCGGTAAGTGATAGTTCTTTGATCGATAGTGATCATCTCGATAGACATGTTAATGGGGGTTGGAATGATAAAGGAAATGGGTACCAGAGCAATGTAAAGTAAGTGTAAAATACCTATACAATAACTATAATTGTAATAAACAAACAATAAAACAGCGGAGAAGCTGTGGATTAAACAAAAAGGCTGTAGTTATCAGTAGGGAGACGTGAATCCTGTGGCGAAGCAAGGAAGGGAATGTAGAGACTGGAGCGACGGACAGCCTTATATAGGCAGGCAGCCAACAACATGGGAGGCGTTCGGATGGGGGACCCAACACCGCCTCACACTGTGACCGAGCTGCAGGCTATGGACGTAAATATGAACGTAAGTAGGATTCGGTTAGCGTTGGGAACCCGTGTACCAAATTTCTTGAAAATGGGTCCATAAGTAACAGACTGTTGAAAAGTTCAATATGGCGGCCGACAGTGGCATCATACCACTGAAATAAGTACGTACATTGGTTTCGGTTAGTGCAGGGAAGCTGCCTACCAAATTTCGAGAAGATGGGGCCATAAATAAGAAAGTTCAACATGGCGGACGTTGTTGACCGTCATGACCATTACGCGTAGATTTTCGAAATGAAACCTGCTTAACTTTTGTAAGTAAGCTGTAAGGAATGAGCCTGCCAAATTTCAGCCTTCTACCTATATGGGAAGTTGGAGAATTAGTGATGTTGGAAAATTCAATATGGCGGCTGACAGTGGCGTCATACCACCAAATAAGTAATGCATACATTGGTTTCGGTTAGCTCAGGGAAGCCACCTACCAAATTTCGTGAAGATGGGGCCGTAAATAAGAAAGTTCAACCTGGCGGACGTTGTTGACCGTTATGACCGTTACGCGTAGAATTTCGAAATGAAACCTGCTTAATTGTTGTAAGTAAGCTGTAAAGAATGGGCCTGAAAAATTTCAGCCTTCTACCTACACGGGAAGTTGGAGAATTAGTGACGTTAGAAAGTTCAATATGGCAGCCGACAGTGGTGTCATACCAACGAAATAAGTACGGACATCGGTTTCTGTTAAAAGTTCAATATTGCGGCCGACAGTGGCATCAAACCACCGAAATAAGTACCAAATTTCAGCCTTCTACCTACACGGGAAGTTAGAGAATTAGTGACGTTGGAAAGTTCAATATGGCGGCTGACATTGGCGCCATACCACCGAAATAAGTATGTACATTGGTTTCGGTTAGCACAGGGAAGCCTACCAAATTTCGTGAAGATGGGGCCATGAATAAGAAAGTTCAATATCGCGGACGTTGTTGATCGTTATGACCATTACGCGTAGAATTTCGAAATGAAACCTGCTTAACTTTTGTAAGTAAGCTGTAAGGCATAAGCCTGCCAAATTCCAGCTTTCTACCTACATGGGAAGTTGGAGAATTAGTGATGAGTCAGTGAGTCAGTCAGTCAGTCAGTCAGTGAGGGCTTTGCCTTTTATTATTATAGATTTAACTGACATTTTTTATCATAACAACCAACGATTTATACAGGAAAATAACGACTATTAACAAGGTTGCCCAAATTTTTGCATCCCACTGTACATCACATCATTCAGCAATCGGAACACATCTTATACAAGACATTTGTAAAACTAGCTCAATATCATCTATCTATCTATCTATCTATCTATCTATCTATCTATCTATCTATCTATCTATCTATCTATCTATCTATCTATCATACAAAATAAATAAATGAGTTAATCAGTGATTAAATGCGGGTGCGTATGTGCATGTGTCCATATCTTCTCTTTACTGCATTGTGTTTTCATGTTTCTCTCTACACAATGTCCACTTCGTTCAACCCTTTTTATTGAATAGATCAAGTTTAATATTAAACATTGAGAAGAGGCTGTTAACAGAGTTATTTACAAATCAAATACTTAGTGCTAAAAATGTTCATTATAAATGCTTTTCCCAACTAAAATATTATAATCATTTATTTTGCAACTTTATCAAAATGACATTGCAATGTATTAAACTATGCTTCAAAGATTTATTTTGTACAGAAAAAAGGACAATAATAATTATAAGTTAACTAGGGGGGCATTGTTATAGTACTGTGAGAGATGTGTGATGTTATTTTGGCTTCATTGAACATATCTCATACTGGCATGTGTTTAATATTTCATTCCCAGGTGCCAGCTCAAAGAAATTAAGTATACCTTGCAGCAAGTTAACATGAAATATTAAAATTCCCAAACAGGTAAGTACTGACATCTCAATTTGCTCCTCAATTGCAGCAATTGTTGAGAGAGGCAGACACCATGGATGACTGTTCATTATGTAGCCAACAGTAAGAAAATGTAAGCCCGT
Source organism: Polypterus senegalus (assembly GCF_016835505.1). Lineage (NCBI taxonomy): Eukaryota > Metazoa > Chordata > Cladistia > Polypteriformes > Polypteridae > Polypterus > Polypterus senegalus. Next base: position 46,603 of record NW_024379140.1, read on the forward strand.
AAAATAGATGGTGGTCCCCCACCACTACCTTTCACCCCAGCTGAGAAACTAGCTATCAGCCTGAACAAGTACAGTCAATGTATAGAGGGCATTCCAGGGGTTAGCTTCTCTGAACCACTTATCTCCAACATCATCACACAGATGGAAATCTCTCTAGCAGTATTTGGTGTCATTCTACTGTTATCATTTGCATGGGGCAGCGTTTGTAAGGAGCCACTGCCCCATTCACAAATTCTGTTTGTGTTACTGGATGATGATGAGGAAACCCTCTCAGCCATAAGCTTGGATGGACCTGTATCAGTAAGGCACACATTAGGAGAGGCATACATTCTCATCATACAGTTCCATATTAAAATTTTGCTTGTTGTCATTGTCCAGGATCCAACGTGCAATTTCATGTCCCCTGTGGAAGAGGCTCCATCCACCTCCAGATACCTTATGATGGTCTGTACACACTTTCATTTATCCCTAAATTGCCTATTATAGCTAGTATAACACAATAAAAATACCTGTGCCATTTCCTTGCATTTGCCAGTGAGAGAATTATACAAATCCAAAAATGTGACATTCAGATTGACCTTTGTCTAAATGTCATAAAAAAATATAAAATATGAAATTAAAATACTGAAATGCTTTTTATGTGTTGCTTTATTGTGATTCATGTCAAATAACAAAAGCTATTTCTTCCCCTCCACTATCTTTTGACAGAATGACAGAGACCAAAAAGAAAGGTGGACACAACTTAATTGACCAGTCTTTATTCAATCCAAAATTGAAAGGTTTCTTAAATGACCTAAAATGTGTGGCCTTGGTTAAAGTGACTAAGGCAAATTAGATCAAATTAGATTAGATTAAATCAGTGTCTGTAGTCAGGAAGGGATGGGTGGGTGGTCATCATCTTGGTTTGACTATGACTGGTGGAAATCTCTATTTTCTTACTTTGGTAATATTGTACAATACAGCACATGCCACAGTGATGTCACAGGCTCTTTCTGGAGTGACCCACAGAGAATGCTGGCACTGACACAGGGCCTTGAGAAGACCTATGTTCATCTCAACCATGGCTCTTTCTTGTAGTGTGCATAGTGATAATGCTGCTGTGCTGCATTCTCTGGCTGAGGGAATGGGTTCATCAGGTAGGGCAGACAAGGGAGGCATACAATCAACATGACAGAAGAGACCAAGAACTTATAGCTTACACATAGAAATCTGGAACAGGCAAACTTGAAACATCACCCACTCACTGCAAGGTTACTCACTCTGTTCAGACTTGTGGTACAAAGTTGTCTCACGGAACACCCTTGAATTGTGCACAGATACTGGATATTTGGCCTTAACATTTTAACAAGCTATCTGTTATAACATATCTTAAGAACAGAGAAGAAAATACATGGATATTTGTATGGAGCATTTCACATACATACTTGGACTTCTGTCTGTACCTGCACATTGATGCTGTGGAATAACCTTTGTTTATGTTTTGTGCCTTAATATGGATGGTGGTGCAATGGTAACACTGCATCTTCACAATAAGGAGACAAGGGTTCACATCCAGGTACAGAGTTTGTATGTTGTCCGTGTGTCTGCATAGGTTTCCTTCAAGTGTCTCGGTTTCCTCCCACTGTCCAAAGACCTGCAGGTTAGGTGCACTGGCGATAATAAATTGGCCCTGGTGTGTATGTATGTGCAGGCAATGGACTGGTGTCCTGTGCAGGGTTTGTTCCTGCCTTGCATCCTATGGTGGCTGGGATAGGTTCCTGCACACCCCGCATCCCTGTTCAGGAGTAAGTGGGTTTGAACATGACATTGGCCATAATACGGATGTGTGTCCCATCTACATTAAACATTACACTGCAAAAAATGCATATGCAAAAACTAGACAAAAAAACTTTAAATGAGAGTTGTTTTGCTTTTATTTAGCAAAAAAATCTGCCAATGGGGTAAGCAAAATTTACTTGACAAAATTTCTCAAAACATGCTAAATAAGTGTAAATACAAGTTTTTTTGACAAGTCAATAATTCTTACAATAAGGAAAAAAAGATTTAACGTCATGATATAAGTACTTTTCACTTGCTTAGATTTCATTTTTTGCAGTGTAGGAAACCATGTAATGCATTTATTTAGCTGAGTTTTATTTCCCAAAGCATCTTATGAGTGGTAAATTATAGTTGAGTAATTTGCACATATACAAACACACACTTGAGATTTTAATTTCACACTGTTGATTTTACTGTGTGTCTACAAGTACCACACAACAAGGTGGACTACAGTAAGTGAAAATTCAGACCTGCTACAGACAATATTAAAAGGAATCAACTACTAAGTATATAAGTAACATCGTTGCCTTGTTCTATTATGAACATTCTGAATCCTAACTTCAGTTATAAACCATTAAGCACTTGACAAATGGAAATTTTTAAGATGCATTTCTAAAGGATGAGGCTGAGCACAAATGCCACAAATGTTAAAATTAATTGCCTTACCTGTGATCTTGTGGAGCCACAAATGTTAAAATTAATTGCCTTACCTGTGATCTTGTGGATTTATTCTTTGATAGTGTTATGTCCCGGGAAGAAGGCATACTATATGTGTACAGTTACTGGATCAAAGCCAGCACACTTTTCTGACTGCCTTTCATGCGATTGCTTTGCCAATATATTCAGCATTTCTAATGCTGTATATAAAACCGCTTTGGAGAAGAAACAAAGGTCAATGTGTAGGGTTTGCATTGATGTCAGAACAAAACTGCAATGTGTCAAATTGGATATGTCACACCATATTAGATTGTTAAGATGTATGAGGTATCTTATAAGCATGCAAGAATATCTATTCTAGGTCTGATCACCCTCTCTTACTGAATTATTTGGTGAAGGAGCTGTGCTTTGAAATCGATTGGCTCTTTGAGAAAGGGGCACAACATTTTCAACAGTAATTGACTTTCCAAAATCTTTTCTACTTCTTATATAGGCAGCCAGAATTGGCATTTCAGACATGACAATTTCAAATTTTGCTTGTATGATTTGATTCTCTCCTTCTGAATTATTGAGGCGGCAAAATGTTAGTCCTTCATGTTAGTCCTGGTCTTTTGCAGGTTAGTTTCAGAGCATTGGTTGCCTCAGTAACTGAGATGGATTTCACAAACCTTTATTTCTGGAACAGGCAAATCCTGAGCAGGTTTAGTGAATTATCCTTATTTTTGGCCATGTGGATCATGCAATTCTGTCTTAATCTGATACAGAAATGCAAGTTTAACTCAATCCAGAGTTTTAACTGAATTAGCCCAATGTCCATAAATCCTGATTTACTTTAAGTGGATTTCACAGTAATTCTACTTTCTGCAACAGATTCCTGTTGACTAGAAGATCTATGACAATTACACTTTGGTGCACGTGCACTAAATAAGAAGTGACACAAATTCCACATGACACAGATATCTTCATAACACCAACCCCGAGTATACAGTAAGGTTTGTTTTTTAGGATGTAAAAATGTTTGTTTTTCACAAATATATTTTGTCCCAAATGTGCATCATCATTTAAAAGAATGAAATAGGATGATTTCTCCAAATGAAAGAGGAAACAACTGGAGGAGAGTCATAAAAAACAATTCCACATCCAAATCACATTATTTAACTCTAAATGTGAATTTTGTCACTGCGTTTTTCTTCATTCCCAAACTGAAGCAGATAAGTGTTTTGAAACTATACAAAACTGGAGTTTTTTAGCTTTAAACAGGTATGTCTGTCACAGTTTGTTTTTCTTATTCCCACAGCGAAGGAGGTGAATATTTATAAGCATACAGAAATGGAATGTATCACAAAATTTAAAAGGAAATTGCATTTTCACAACTGCAGAGGGGTTGTGAAAGTAAAAGATTGATCAACACAAAAGTCATATTAATTTGAAAATGGATACTATGATTTAATAAAACCTAGGCTTATATACAGTATATTGTCAATATCTTTGTGTGTGAGAGGAGTCAAAACAACAACATTTATTTATATAGCACATTTTCATACAAATGATGTAGCTCAAAGTGCTTTACAAGATGAAGAAAGAAAAGTGTATAAAAAATAAGAATAAGATTAGGTAATACTAAATAACAAGGAATAAAGTAAGGTCCAATGTCCGGGAGGACAGAAAAAAAAATAAACCTCCAGGGGGCTAGAGAAAAAAAATCTGCAGGGGTTCCAAGGCCATGGGACCGCCCAGCCCCCAATGGGCATTCTACCTAACATAAATGATCTAAATCAGTCCTCATGGTTTTCAGGCTTTACATGAAAAAATTTGATTATTATGGTCTTGTGGACATCTGGCCTTCAATCCTTCAATGTAGGGACTGCATGGTGCCTTGATCAGGTGGTGTTGGTGCAGATTGCCACAACAGAAAAAAATGGAAAAGGAACAGCAGAGAAAGCAGGGATTAGTACGGATAAAAATGATAATTCAATGCATATACTGTACATCAGGGTAATACTAAAATGTAACTTGAGAAAGCCATGTTAAAATAATAGGTTTTTAGTAGTTTTTCAAAGAGCTCCACTGTATTAGCCAGGTATATTTCTATCAATAAGCTATTCCTAATTTTAGATAACAGCAGAAGGCTGCCTCACCACTACTTTTAAGTTTAGCTCTTGGAATTATAAGCAGACATTCATTTGAAGATCTAAGGTTATGATTTAGATTGTAAGGTGACAGGAGTTCCAAAATATAGGATGGAGGAGGATTAGTTAAGACTTTGTAAATTATAAGCAGTATTTTAAAGTCAATTCTAAATGGCACAGGTAACTATTGTAATGACATAAAAACTGGAGAGATGTGCATGGATTTTCTTTTCCTAGTTAAGATTCTGGCAGCTGCATTCTGCACTAGTCACAATTGATTGACGTCTTTTTTAGGTAGCCCTAAAAGGAGTGTGTTACAGTTATCTAGTCGGCTAAAAACAAGTGTGAACAAATTTTTCAGCATATTGCAAAGTTATGATCAATGGTATCAGTGTAATTTCTGCACTGTGATTTGTTCTAACTGAAACTTATCAAGAATAGCAGGTTTATTCAAGTGATCATTTACCTGCATAATGACTGCCTTTTCTGTAATTTTATTTAAGAAAGGCAGGTTAGAAATAGGTCTAAAATTGTCAAAATCAGGAGTCAAGATTATTTTTCTTGAGCAGGGGTTTAACAACAGCAATCTTAAGACAATCTGGGAAAACTCCAGTATCTAATGATGAATTTGCTAAGTCAAGCACACTATCAATTAGCATATCAGATACTTATTTGAAAAAGCTTGTTGGTTTTGGGTCAAGGATGCAGGTGGAAGGTTTCAGTTCAGAGAATATTCTGTATATTCATCTATCCATCCTCTTCTGCTTATCCGAGGTCGGGTCGCGGGGGCAGCAGCTTAAGCAGAGAGGCCCAGACTTCCCTCTCCCCGGCCACTTCTTCCAGCTCTTCCAGGAGAATCCCAAGATGTTCCCTGGCCAGCCGGGAGACATAGTCCCTCCATCGTGTGCTGGGTCTTCCCGGGGGCCTCCTCCCGGTTGGATGTGCCCAGAACACCTCACCAGGGAGGCATCCAGGAGGCATCCTGATCAGATGCCCGAGCCACCTCATCTGACTCCTCTCGATGCGAAGGAGTAGCGGCTCTACTCTGAGCCCCTCCTGGATGACTGAGCTTCTCACCCTATCTTTAAGGAAAGCCCAGACATCCCTGGAGGAAACTCATTTCAGCCTCTTGTATTCAGTGATCTCATTCTTTCGGTCACTACTCATAGCTCATGACCATAGGTGAGGGTAAGAACATAGATCGACTGGTAAATTGAGAGCTTTGCCTTACGGTTCAACTCTTTTTTCAACACGACAGACCGATGCAGAGCCCGCATCACTGCGGATGCCGCACCGATCCGCCCGTCAATCTCACGGTCTATTCTTCCCTCACTCGTGAACAAGACCCCGAGATACTTGAACTCCTCTACTTGGGGCAGGATCTCTCCCCCAACCCTGAGAGGGCACTCCACCCTTTTCCAGCTGAGGACCATGGTCTCGGATTTGGAGGTGCTGATTCTCATTCCAGCTGCTTCACACTCGGCTGCGAACCATTCCAGAGAGAGCTGAAGATCACGGCCTGAGGAAGCAAACAGCACAACATCATCTGCAAAAAGCAGTGACCCAATCCTGAGTCCACCAAACCGGACCCCTTCAACACCCTGGCTGCGCCAAGAAATTCTGTCCATAAAAGTTATGAACAGAATCGGTGACAAAGGGCAGCCCTGGCGTAGTCCAACACTCACTGGAAATGGGCTCGACTTACTGCCGGCAATGCAGACCAAGCTCTGACACCGGTTGTACAGGGACCGAACAGCTCTTATCAGGGGGTCTGGTACCCCATACTCCCGGAGCACCCCCCACAGGATTCCCCGAGGGACACGGTCGAATGTCTTTTCCAAGTCCACAAAACACATGTAGACTGGTTGGGCAAACTCCCATGCACCCTCCAGGATACTGCTAAGGGTGTACAGCTGGTCCACTGTTCAGCTGCCAGGACGAAAACCACACTGTTCCTCCTGAATCTGAGGTTCACTATCCGACGGACCATCCTCTCCAGAACCCCCGAATAGACTTTTCCAGGGAGAGTGAGGAGTGTGATCTCTCTGTAGTTGGAACACACCCTCCGGTCCCCCTTTTTAAAGAGGGGGACCACCACCCCGGTCTGCCAATCCAGAGGCACTGTCCCCGATGTCCATACGTGTCAAACAAGACAGTCATACAACATCCAGAGCATTGAGGAACTCCAGGCGTATCTCATCCACCCCCGGGGCCCTGCCACCAAGGAGTTTTTTGATCACCTCGGTGACCTCAGTCCCAGAGATGGAAGAGCCCACCTCAGAGTCCCCAGGCTCTGTTTCTTCATTGGAAGGCATGTTAGTGGGATTGAGGAGGACTTCGAAGTACTACCCCCACCGACCCACAACGTCCCGAGTCGAGGTCAGCAGCGCACCATCCCCACCTTATATGGTGTTGACACTGCACTGCTTCCCCCTCCTGAGATGCCGGACGGTGGATCAGAATCACCTCGAAGCCGTCCGAAAGTTGTTCTCCATGGCCTCTCCAAACTCCTCCCATGCCTGAGTTTTTGCCTCAGCAACCACCGACGCCGCATTCCGCTTGGCCTGCCGGTACCTATCAGCTGCCTCCAGAGACCCACAGGACAAAAAGGTCCTATAGGAATCCTTCTTCAGCTTGACATCCCTCACCGCCAGTGTCCACCAACGGGTTTGGGGATTGCTGCCACGACAGGCACCGACCACCTTACGGCCACAGCTCCGGTCATCCGCCTCAACAATAGAGGCACGGAACATGGCTCATTCGGACTCAATGTCCCCCACCTCTCTCGGGACGTGGTCGAAGTTCTGCCGAAGGTGGGAGTTGAAGCTACTTCTGACTGGGGACTCTGTCAGCCGTTCTTAGCAGACCCTCACAACACGTTTGGGCCTACCAGGCCTGACCAGCATCTTCCCCCACCATCGAAGCCAACTCACCACCAGGTGGTGATCAGTTGACAGCTCCGCCTCTCAGCCCGAAAGTGTCCAAGACATGTGGCTGCAAGTCCACACACACCACAAAGTCGATCATCGAACTGAGGCCTAGGGTGTCCTGGTGCCAAGTGCACATATGAACACCCTTATGCTTTGTGAAGGACAGCCGGGTCTCATGCCTGGCAGGGACGCCCCTGCTGCTTATGTTCTGGGGGAGCCACCATGGGCACTCCAGTAACTCCCCCGGGATGCTTGGTGGGAGCCTCCATGGCTGATGGTGATTCCCCAACCACCCAGGGCTCCATGGAAGATGGAGTCCTCCACAGCCTGGTTGGGGGCTCAGATGGCCGCTAGGGGGAGCTGCATGGACTCAGCAGCCTGGCTGGACGAATCTTCAGCCCCACCCGGAGGTGCAATTAGGACCAGGTGGTCAAGCACCTGGAACACTTCTGGGTGGGTTATAAAAAGGGCCAGCCACCACCACTCAAGGAGCCAGGGTCGGGAGGAGGAGGACTACGCTGGAGGAGTGGTGGTAGAGGAAGAAGAGTGTATAGTGATTTAGTGTTGGTGCTTTGGGACTGTGTTTGGACTATGTGGTATGGGGAAGATGTGTCCCACAGCTGAAGAAAAATAAAAGTATTTGTACTTTTTATATGTGCCTCCGTGTCTGTCTGTGTCGGGTCAGGGCCTATATAGCACCTTTGTTACAGCTTGAACATGGTGTTCGTTATGGACTATCTGTGATGAGCACAGAAGTCCAATAACAAAACACCACTCGGGTTCAGATCGGGGGGGCCATTCCTCCCAATCACGCCCTACCAGATCTCACTGTCATTGCCCACGTGAGCATTGAAGTCTCCCAGCAGAACGAGGGAGTCCCCAGAAGGTACACCCTCTAGCACCCCCTCCAGAGACTCCAAAAAGGGTGGATACTCCAAACTGCTGTTCGGCGCATACGCACAAACAGTCAGGACCCTTGCCCCTACCCTCTTGTCCACTTGGGTAAACCCCAATGCACAGGCTCCAAGTCGGGGGGCAATAAGTATGCCCACACTTGCTCGGTGCCTCTCACCGGGGGCAACTCCAGAGTGGGAGAGAGTCCAGCCCCTCTCAAGGAGATTGGTTCCAGAGTCTAAGCTGTGTGTCGAGGTGAGTCCGACTATATCTAGCCATATTCTATATTCTGTATAGATCGGGTAAATCTATCCTGGTGAAAGAATTTATTTAGCTTAAAATGGAATACCGGGATTTAATAGGATCAATACTGGGGAAATATACTATTATTTCTAATATCATTAATTTTATGATTTAAAAATATAGAAAAAGCATTCCATTGAGTGACATGGGTTTAGCAAACAACCAATAGTAGAGAATAAAACTTTGGATTACCAGGATTATTATAATTTTAGAGAAGTAGCATCAGCCTCTGAAGACAGCTGTCAATATTAATTTAGTTTTTCCATTTATGCTCAGCTCTCCGTATATTTTCTTTAAGTCACACTCTTTGGGTCTTCCATGGTATAACAGTAGTGGAGGATTTTTTTAACTGTCTTTTCAGAAGAAACTATGTCAGTGTCAACTCTCTCTTTAGCATTAAAATTTCCCACCTTACCAATTACATTATTATCACTATTGTATTTGTAAGTACTGTAAATGGACTGGTTGCTTAACATGTTAGCAAACTTTGAAGCTGCAGATGAATCAACAAAGCGTGTTTAGCAATACCCTTCTCATTAATTGTAACTATCAGTATATCTACATTAAATAGTAAGAGAAAATGGTCTGATAAACTGATATCCATGATCTGCCTTACATACATTTTTTTTCTTTAGTAATCACTAAATCCAACGTATGCCCCCCAAGTTTGTTGGCTGACTAAATTACTGGCTCAGAGTCACCACAAAGACCATTTTAAAACAAATTGTTGTCCAAGCCTGTATATGCTCAACAAGCTGCAGTTCAACCTAAACCTTGACGAGGTTTCTGACCCAGAGGAGCTGCCAGTGTGCAGGGATGCCTGTTGGCATGTGAATAATACCTCAGCTATTCAACCAAGTGAGGACCTGTGAAGACTAAGAACCAAACCATTGGACATAAGAGCAGCCCCGGGGACATAACCAACAAGGAACTGTATAACACTGCTAGTATTGTTGAGGTAGGGGACATCTTCTGCGTTAATGCCCCAGGAAACCCTCTTTTGGATCATTGTCCAGCCTTTAGGAAGCGACCACAGCCAATGTAGCAGGGACATCACTGGCTTTCTCCTTTGTCCCATCATCTGGCAAAAGTACTGAATCTCTGGACATGGTCGAGTCTCCAACAGTTTCCCAGAAGACAAGTAAATATGTCCCAGTGATACCGAACCAATGGGGAGAAAGAAATTACTGCCATATTTGTGAATTTCAGTGCCTAGATTTAATTGATACTGGATCAACTGCTACTATTGTAGAGCCTAAGCTGCTTCCAGCAGGCTTTGACACAGAACCTGCCACCAACCAGTTAAGCACTGTCATGGGGGAGAAGGCTACAATGTTTGGCATGTTGTGGGTAGACATTGGGGTTGAGAAGCTGGCATTCAGTGTGGCTGGCCAGAGTACAAGACTCCTGTATATTGGATCTGGATTTTGTCTGAGTTACAGGGGAATCTGTGGATTTGTGGTTGAGGACTATACATTTAAAGATGGTGGAGGACAACTGCTAGAGATACAATGGGGCCCAGCAAGTAATGCTATAACTGTACAGCAAGTAGTAGGGTTTAGTCTAAATGATTATCAGCTGGGCAGATAGATCCACTGTGGGACAAACTTAATGCTGCCCATTTCCAGATAGTGGAAACTGTATTGAGTCAAAATTGTGATGGTCTTAATACAGGTTAATGGCATCAGCTTCAAGAACTGCTGCTTCATTTTAGTAGTACATTCACAGCACCTTCTGGTGAGGTGGGAGGGACATACTTGGTGCAGCATGAAATTAATACAAGGTAAGGCCTATTTGGCAGTCCCTGCACAAGGTGCCAATGACACATTGTGAGAAAACTGAGCAGATTATCTTTCAGATGGTAGAAGCTGGTATTAATTCCATTTCTTCCGGTTTGAGTGAACGCTGACAGGACTGGTCCCGCCGCTGCTCGGTAACTAGACTATTAATTTTAGCTATTACTGGTGATTTTGATAGTGCTATTATCGTTATTGATGATATCTCTGCGTGGCTGTGTATGCATTAGCTTCAGCTTAACCCTGTTTCGAAACTTACCTGGTTTGTTCTCTGGATGCCTGAGCTGCTTGTGGCCGCGACTACAATGTGGATTGTTAAGATATTCACCTGGTTTATGTTTGTTTGCTGTCTTCTGTTGCTCGCTATCTAACTGCGACGGACCTCCTCCAGTACTCAGCTGCTGAGCTTCTTCGACTGCATCTCCACCAGTCTGTTCCTCTGCTGTCTGTGCTGCATTTTGACCTGGACGTCATATTTTTCCCTCTTCGGACATACATCCATCGTGGGTCTCGCCGGAGATTCCGAATAGATAACTCAAAAGGAATGAACTCCTTCTGGTCTAACTTTCAGCGCCTCCATGTAACACAGATAGGAGTGGTGACCACAGCGGTTGGCCAGCCTAGCTCGGTCGGCTTACCACCACTGTCAAAAATGACAGCAACATTGTCAGTTTGGTCTGCTGAACATCCGCCACGCACGCAGCAAAGGGCATCTTATTCAGGATCTCCTTATTGACTGTAAGTTTGACTTTCTCTGTTTAACTGAGACTTGGCAGCAACCTCAAGACTTTTCTCAACTTAATGAATCCACATTTGTCAACCCTGTGCTTCTGGCCATGGAGGAGGTGTTTTTATCACGAGAAATGGAAAGTCCTGCAGTTGCCTGCTCCTGCTGTTAGCTCTTTTGAATCAACTGTGTGTCAATTGTCTTGGCCTATTCCTACCATCATTGCAACTGTCTACGCCCCCAAATCAAAATGATTTGTTTGAACAATTGTGCTATCTTTTTACCCATTTATCTACAATTACTTCAAATATAATTCTGTTGGGGGATTTTAATATACATTTGAACAATATCAATATCCCTCTCACTAGAGACTTTTTATCTTGCCTGGAGAAATTTGGATATCAGCAACACACTGATCTTCCCACCCATAGTAAAGGACATATCTTGGACCTGATCTGCTGCTCTGGTGTTGTTCCTCCTCGATCTTACAGCAGATGAACTCACTATAACTGATCATTTTCTCCTTTCATTTAATGCTAAACTTACTTTTTCTATTACTAAGCTCCCCCATCTCATATCTTTTCATAATATTAAGAATATTAGCTTAAATTCTCTGTCTTCTAGAATTGATTTCCAAATGTTTGTCACACAAAATGTTTCTGATCATCAAACACATTTAACCATTAGTCAAATATAACACAAGTAAACACAAAATGCAGTTTTTAAATGATGGTTTTATTATTTAGGAGAAAAAATCCAAACCTACATGGCCCTGTGTGAAAAAGTAATTGCCCCTGAACCTAATAACTGGTTAGGCCACCCTTAGCAGCAATAACTGTAATCAAGCGTTTGTGATAACTTGCAATGAGTCTTTTACAGCACTCTGGAGGAATTTTGGCCCACTCATCTTTTGCAGAATTGTTGTAATTCAGCTTTATTTGATGGTCAGACGATCCAACAAGTACTACAGTCCTCTACTAGGATTGAACAACTGGCTACAGGGTTTCTGCAAGAAGAAGGATGTCGGTTTCATCAACAATTGGAATCTCTTTTTGGAAAGGCCGCGTCTCTTCAAGCGTGATGGCCTGCATCCGAACAGTTTCGCGCCGGGTCCTCTCCGAAAACATATCAAGGTAATTTGTTTTCTTGACTATCTATCTCTGCTCTTAACCCCTTCCGAAATAATACTGTTGTGCCAGGACATGATGAATGTTTAATAGAGTCTTCCGTTAAAGTGCACAACATTAATACTGTAATAAGCAATCTCAATGCACGTAGAAAACCTAGGAAATACGGCATAAACTCCAATAATCTAATTAAAATCACTATTTTAGAGGAACAATGTATTAAAACTATAAAAACAGATCACAGATTAAACAAAAAATACACACAGAGCGCTAATAATAATAATTTAGTTCCTATTCCAAATAACAATAAGCACATAGTACTCATCTCTGCACCTCCGAAACATTAAATATGGCACTATTGAATGTTAGAGCTTTAACTAACAAAACGTTTTTTATCAACGATCTTATTAGTGATAAAAAAATAGATCTTATTGCACTAAATGAAACATGGCTTGTTCAGACAGCGGCAGTTTTAATCGAATCTGCCTCCGGATTACAGTTTTACTCATGCACCGCCAGGGAAAAGGGGGCGGATTGGCTAACATTTACTCGAGCCGATTAAAATGTAAAGATGTCAGTTTTGGTAAGTTCAAGTCCTTTGAGTATCTACGCGTTGTTATCCATGGAGATTCTCAAGTTATAGTACTATCCGTGTATAGACCTCCTAAATATATCAGCGTCTTTTTGAGGAATTCTCTGACTTAATGTCAATTTTAATTACTAACTATGACACACTCCTAATAGTTGGCGACTTTAATTTTCATATAGATAATCAGTGTGATCTAAAAGTAAAAGAATTTATGAACCTCCTGGATTCTTTTGATTTGAGACAACTCATAAATCAGCCTACACATAAAGCAGGTCATACATTAGACTTAGTGATTACTAAAGGACTGAAAGTTGATATAAAACAGATCATTGATATTGGTCTATCAGACCATTTTCTTCTACTTTTAATATAGAAATAATGATAAAAAACACTCATGAGAAGCATATTGTTAAAAAACGCTTCTTTGACTCGGCAGCAGCTTTAAAACTTACAAACATTTTAAGCAATCAGTCCGTTTATAGTGCCAGCTATAATAGCGAGGATAATGTAAATAGTAAGGTGGAAAGATTTAATACTAAAGTGAGAGCTGCTGTTGACATAGTTGCACCTGAAAAGACAGTGAAAAAATCTTCTAGCATTGTTATACCATGGAAGACCCAAAGAGTGTCTGATTTAAAGAGAACATGCGTAGAGCTGAGCGTCAATGGAGGAAGACTAAACTTACTATCCACCACGAAATATTAAAAGTCAAAATAACAGAATACAATAACACTGTCCGTCTTGAGAGACGCTGCTATTTCTCAAGATTATAAATAACAATGCTAGTAATCCCAGAGTCTTATTTTCTACAATTGATCGCCTACTAAACCCAGGTAGCTCAAAGGAATGCCTCCTAAGTGCTTCCAGTGAAACCTGTGAGGCTGTCGCTGTATTTTTCAATCAAAAATTAATGATATTAGAAATAACATAGTATATCCCTCCAACACTAAGGATCCTCCTAAACCCCAGCATCCTGTTATAAACAAATTAAACTCTTTCACTAGGATAGATTTACCTGATTTACAAAAATAATCTCTCAATTAAAACCCTCCACCTCGTCCTTGACCCGATACCAACAAGGTTTTTCAAAGAAGTATCAGGCGTGCTAATTGATAATGTTCTGGACATAGTAAATTCGTCACTAGATACTGGGGTCTTCCCAGACTGTCTTAAGACTGCTGTAGTTAAACCCCTACTTAAGAAACATAATCTTGACCCCTCAGCTCTTGAAAATTTTAGACCCATCTCTAACCTGCCTTTCTTAAGTAAAGTTCTGGAGAAGGCAGTCATTATGCAGTTAAATGACCACCTAAATAAACATGCTATTCTTGATAAATTTCAGTCGGGTTTTAGAACAAATCACAGCACAGAAACTGCACTCGTTAAAGTAGTAAATGACTTGCGGGTAAATGCAGACAGAGGCCATTTATCTGTTCTCATCCTCTTAGATCTGAGTGCTGCATTTGACACCATTGATCACAACATTCTTAGAAATCGCCTTAGTCAATGGGTGGGCCTCTCTGGCAGTGTCTTAAATTGGTTTGAATCCTACCTGACAGGGAGAAAAATTTTTGTTAGTTGTGGGAATTACAACTCAAAGACACATAATATCCATATGGTGTTCCACAAGGCTCTATCCTGGGTCCGCTGTTATTCTCAATCTACATGCTTCCGTTAGGTCAGATTATCTCAGGGCACAACGTGAGCTACCACAGCTATGCTGATGACACACAGCTGTACTTATCAATAGCACCTGATGACCCTGATTCTATTGATTCACTAACACAATGTCTGACTTGTATCTCAGAATGGATGAATAGTAATTTTCTCAAGTTAAATAAAGAGAAAACTGAAATTTTAGTGATCAGCAATAATGGATACAATGAGGCTATTAGAAATAAACTGGATACATTAGGATTAAAAGTCAAGACGGAGGTAAAAAGCTTAGGGGTGATTGTTGACTGTAATCTGAATTTTAAATCACATATTAATCAGATCATTAGGACAGCATTTTTCACTTAAGAAACATAAGTAAAGTTAGACCTCTTATATCACTGAAAGATGCTGAGAAATTAGTTCATCGCTTGTTTTCAGTCGACTAGATTACTGTAACGCACTCCTCTCAGGACTACCCAAAAAAGATATAAATCGTTTGCAACTAGTGCAGAATGCAGCTGCTAGAATCCTAACTAGGAAAAGAAAATCCGAACACATTTCTCCAGTTTTAATGTCACTACACTGGTTACCTGTGTCATTCAGAATTGACTTTAAAATTCTGCTTATGGTTTATAAAGCCTTAAATAATCTCCCCATCTTATATATCGGAATGTCTGACACCTTATATTCCAAATCGTAACCTCAGATCCTCAAATGAGTGTCTCCTTAGAATTCCAAGAACAAAACTTAAAAGAAGTGGTGAGGCGGCCTTCTGCTGTTATGCACCTAAAATCTGGAATAGCCTGCCAATAGGAATTCGCCAGGCTGATACAGTAGAGCACTTTAAAACACTGCTGAAAACACATTACTTTAACATGGCCTTTTTATAACTTCATTTTAATCTTAATTTAACTTAATCCTGATACTCTGTATGTTCAATTTCATCATAATAACTATTCATGGTGGCTCTAAAATCGGTACTGACCCCTACTCTCTTTCTGTTTCTTTTTCCGGTTTCTGTGGTGGTCACCACACCTACTCAAAGCTTCCAACAATGATGGACGGATTAAAAGGAAGAAGTCTACGTGACCATCATCATCATCAAGCCCTTCCGTGAGAACCCTAAATCCAAAGAGGACTGTTTCATTTATGTTAGGTAGAATGCCCAGAGGAGACTGGGCGGTCTCATGGTCTGGAATCCCTACAGATTTTATTTTTCTCCAGCCGCCTGGAGTTTTTTATTTTCTGTCCCCTGGCCATTGAACCTTACTCTTATTTGATGTTAATTAATGTTGATTTATTTTGTTTTATAATTGTGTCTTTCATTTTTTCTATTCTTTAATATGTAAAGCACTTTGAGCTACTGTTTGTATGAAAATGTGCTATATAAATAAATGTTGTTGTTGTTGTTCTAACATGAACCGCCTTTTTAAGGTCATGCCATAGCATCTTAATTGGATTCAGGTCAGGACTTTGACTAGGCCACTCCAAAGTCTTCATTTTGTTTTTCTTCAGCCATTCAGAGGTGGGTTTGCTGGTGTGTTTTGGGTCATTGTCCTGTTGCAGCACCCAAGATCGCTTCAGCTTGAGTTGGCGAACAGATGGCGGACATTCTCCTTCAGGATTTTTTGGTAGACAGTAGAATTCATGGTTCCGTCTATCACAGCAAGCCTTCCAGGTCCTGAAGCAGCAAAACAACCCCAGACCATCACACTACCACCACCATATTTTACTGTTGGTATGATGTTCTTTTTCTGAAATGCTGTGTTCCTTTTACGCCAGATGTAACAGGACATTTGTCTTCCAAAAAGTTCAACTTTTTTCACATCAGTCCACAAGGTATTTTCCCAAAAGTCTTGGCAATCATTGAGATGTTTCTTAGCAAAATTGAGACAAGCCCTAATGTGCTTTTTGCTTAACAGTGGTTTCGCCTTGGAAATCCGCCATGCAGGCGCTTTTGCCCAGTCTCTTTCTTATGGTGGAGTTGTGAACACTGACCTTAATTGAGGCAAGTGAGGCCTGCAATTCTTTAGACGTTGTCCTGGGGTCTTTTGTGACCTCTTGGATGAGTCGTCTCTACGCTCTTGGGGTAATTTTCGCCGGCCGCCACTCCTGGGAAGGTTCACC
Organism: Polypterus senegalus; assembly: GCF_016835505.1. NCBI lineage: Eukaryota > Metazoa > Chordata > Cladistia > Polypteriformes > Polypteridae > Polypterus > Polypterus senegalus. The sequence continues at coordinate 63,356 of NW_024379140.1, forward strand.
ACTGTTCCATGTTTTTGCCATTTGTGGATAATGGCTCTCACTGTGGTTTGCTGGAGTCCCAAAGCTTTAGAAATGGCTTTATAACCTTTACCAGACTGGATAGGTCTCAATTACTTCTGTTCTCATTTGTTCCTGAATTTCTTTGGATCTTGGCATGATATCTAGCTTTTGAGGTGCTTTTGGTCTACTTCTCTGTGTCAGGCAGCTCCTATTTAAGTGATTTCTTGATTGAAACAGGTGTGGCAGTAATCAGGCCTGGGTGAGGCTACGGAAATTGAACTCAGGTGTGATATACCACAGTTAGGTTATTTTTAACAAGGGGCAATTACGCTTTCACACAGGGCCATGTAGGTTTGGATTTTTTTTCTCTCTAAATAATAAAAACCATCATTTAAAAACTGCATTTTGTGTTTACTTGTGTTATATTTGACTAATGGTTAAATGTGTTTGATGATCAGAAACATTTTGTGTGACAAACATGCAAAAGAATAAGAAATCAGGAAGGGGAAAATAGTTTTTCACACCACTGTATCTCATAATAATCTATATGAAAAGTTCCAGTCTGGTATTCGCCCCCTTCACAGCACAGAAAGCGGCACTTGTTAAAATTACTAAAGACCTTCTTATGGCTGCTGACTCGGTTTAATTACTATTATCATCCTCCTTGATCTGAGTGCACGACATTTGATACTATTTGTCATACCACTATCCTTACTAGATTATCTTTGATTGCTATTACCCACACTCCAATCGATTGGTTCAGATCCTACCTCTGAGGCCGCACTCAGTTCATTCAGCTTAAAACTTTCACATCCCAACCCACTGCTGTTACTTTAGGTGTGCCCCAGGGCTCTGTCCTGGGGCCTCTTCTTTTTATTGTTTACCTTCTTCCTCTTGGCAATATCTTTCGTAAACATAACATTAATTTTCACTGTTATGCTGATGATATCCAGCTCTACTTTGCTAGTAAACCCACCCCTTCCTTTCCACCATCTTCACTTATTGACTGTATTGCTGAAATTAAATCCTGGTTTTCTTTTGAACTTTCTTAAATTAAACAGTGACAAAACTGAGGTTCTCCTCATTGGCTCAAAATCATTATTATCCAAAGCCGATAATCTTTCTCTTGTGATTGATAACTCCGTTGTTTCCCCATCACCTCAGGTCAAGAGTCTGGGTGTCATCCTCAACAGTACTCTATCTTTCCAATCTCACATTAATAACATCACCACATCATGCTTATTTCCACCTATTAATATTACTTGCATCCGCCTCCTCTCACTTCCATACCACTGCCACATTCTTGTTCAGAGTTTTGTTACTTCTTGTCTGGACTATTGCAATTCACTCCTCTTTGGTCTCTCTAATAAATCTCTCTATATGGTTCAGCTAATCCTGAATTCTGCATCGCATCATTACTCGAACCTCATCTATTATAGCCATATTACTCGGTCTTGCAGCAGCTTCATTTGGCTCGATTAAATTTCGAATTGATTTTTAAAATTCTGCTATAAACATTTAAGGCCATCCATAACCTCACCCCTCCATATCTTTCCAACCTTCTTCATGTTGCCATTCCCTCCCGTAACCTTAGATTCTCTTCCTCCATCCACCTGACTGTCCTTCTCACCAGTCTAACCTCCATGGGGAGCAGAGCATTCAGCTGTTCTACTCCCAAGCTCTGGAATTCATTACCTACTGAGATTAGAAATATCAAATCATTTTCAACCTTCAAATGTAAACTTAAAATACATCTATTTAAAATGGCTTTTTTCTTTATGATTACAGTGGCTTTGTTTGGTTTTAATTTTAATATCTTCTGTTTTTTCTGATGTTTTAAGTTGTTTATGATGTGTCTTTTTATTTATTTATTTATTGTTTGTTCGGTGTCCTTGAGTTCTCAGGAAGGTGCCTTGTATAAATAAAATGTATTATCCATCCATCTTCCAACCTGCTGAATCCGAACACAGGGTCACGGGGGTCTGCTGGAGTCAATCCCAGCCAACAAGGCAGGAACCAATCCCAGGCAGGGTGCCAACCCACCGCAGGACACACAGGCACAAACTAGGGCCAATTTAGAATCACCAATCCACCTAACCTGCATGTCTTTGGACTGCGAGAGGAAACCCATGCAGACACGGGAGAACATGCAAACTCCACACAGGGAGGACCGGGGAAGGCGGACCTGGGTTTCCTAACTGTGAGGCATGGCCTTACTACCACTGCACCACCGTGCCACCCCAAAATATATTATTATTATTATTATTATTGTTAGCCCTCACAGAGACCTTGGATGTCCTTCTTTAGTTGTTGTCCAAAGAAAGATGGGCGGGGTTTAAACTTTTGCATTGATTATCTGTGTGAATGATAGTTACCAGCAAGATTCTTACTTGCCTCCCTGTGTTGATGAATCCCTGGATTCAGTAGTTGGTTCCAGATGGTTTTCAACTCCAGGTCTCTGAAGTGGTTATTGTCTCACCACAAGACTGCATTCTCCACAGGCAGGGATTATGGCAGTTTATTACCATGCCATTTGAGATTTGCAGTGACCTAGATACATTTCATAGGTTGATGGAGCTGGAGCTGGTTGGAATGCCTCCATCTCAATGTCTTGTGTACTTTGATAATCTTGGTACATTGGGTGCAATTTGGAGGGGCTCTATGCTCCATGGACAAGATTTTAACAAGACTTTCTGCTGCAGTGTTAAATCTCCACCTGGAAAATTGACACTGGCTGCATAGAGAGGTGACATTCTTAGGACATCATCAGAACCAAGCAAGATTACAGCAATCCTCAACTGACCCTTCCTGTGAGTTTGAAATAAGTTTGGGAGTTTCTTGGGTTTAGCCTTCTATTATCATTGCTTCATCAGGGATTTTGCTACTATTGTAGCAGCCCCTGCATCAGCTGCTTCGCTCATAAAGAGCTTTTTGTTGGAGGAGGAGCAACAACAGGCTTTCCAGACTTTGAAGGAGGCACTCTATCACTTGACCACACCTACTATGAAGCTGCCACTTATATTAGATACAGACACTACCAGTGTAGACATTAGAGCAGTGTTAGCACTTTTGAGCATCCTGAGGTGAGGGTTACTATAGTCTTGAGCTAAATTGGTCAAAACAAAACTATTGTTTTACCCATCAGAAACTTTTAGTTGTAGTAGTGGTATTATATCACTTTAGACATTATGTATACTTGATCTACCATTCACCATCAGATGGTGACATCAATCACTTGCAACGAGTTGCAGAATGCAGCTGCTAGAATCCTAACTGGGAAAAGAAAATCAGGTACATTTCTCCAGTTTTGATGTCACTACACTGGTTGCCTGTGTCATTCAGGATTGACTTTTAAAATACTGCTTATGGTTTATAAAGCCTTAAATAATCTCGCTCCATCTTATATATCGGAATGCCTGACCGCGCTATATTCCAAATCGTAACCTTAGATCTTCAAATGAGTGTCTCCTTATAATTCCAAAAGCTAAACTTAAAAGAAGTGGTGAGGCGGCCTTCTGCTGTTATGCACCTAAAATCTGGAATAGCTCTGCCAATAGGAATTAGCCAGGCAAATACAGTAGAGCACTTTAAAACACTGCTGAAAACACATTACTTTAACATGGCCTTTTTTATAACTTCACTTTAACTTAATATTGATACTCTGTATGTTCAATTCTTCATAATAACTATCTCACAGTGGCTCCAAAATCCATACTGACCACTACTCTCTTCTGTTTCTTTTTCCGGTTTCTTTGTGGTGGCCGCGCCACCACCTACTCAAAGCATCATGATGCACCAACATTGATGGACTGAAAGCCAGAAGTCTACGTGACCATCATCATCAGGTCCTTCCATGAAAACCCTAAATACAAAGAGGACTGTTTGACTAATGTTAGGTAGATTGCCCAGAGGGACTGGGCGGTCTCTTGATCTGGAACCCCTACAGATTTTATTTTTTTCCCAGCCTTTGGAGTTTTTTTTTTTCTGTCCACCCTGGCCATCGGACCTTACTCTTATTCTATGTTAATTAATGTTGACTTATGTTTATTTTTTATTATTGTCTTCTATTTTTCTATTCATTTTGTAAAGCACTTTGAGCTTCTTTTTTGTATGAGTATGTGCTATATAAATAAATGTTGATTGATTGATTGATTGATTGATTGATCAGGGCAGATAATGCCTCCTTGCAAATGGCTAATGAAAATGGCTAATGTCTTTCAGGGAGCCTGAGGCTAGTTGCAAACTGGATCAACAGCTCCAGAGATATAACTATCTAAGGTGAAACATGGAGCAAGCAGGCTACATAGGCATCCTTGCAAGCATGAGGAATTTTTGCATTTTGAAAGACAGAAAAAAAAAGACTTGGAGAGGGAGACCAGGTAATAGCTATGCTGAAAAGTGCTGTAGCAGACTGAAAATCAAATGGACTTTGTAAGATACAAGAAGATCCTGAATGCATGTTAGTCATAGGCAAGCTGTGTGTAGATCTCACATCTTCCCAGAATGGGAACATGTTGCTGCTCTGTCTCCTGGTATCAAAGGTCTCTGGTTCCACTGTAAGAGGTTGGTCTTTAGAGAGGGAGTCCGACAGTGGTGCTGGGTAGAGCCAGCTATGGGGGATGTGGAGGTGGCAAATAGTAGTTCCTAAAGCCCTCAGGAAGCAAATACTAGAGAGTAAAGGTAGTGCTCCAGGAGTGAGGCACTTTGTGGTGAACAAAACTCTTTAAAGTGACCCTAATCGGATATTACTGGGGGCAGTGTGGAAGAGCTGTCAAAGTTTTGATGCTTGTACTTCCTATAAAGGATACCATATAAAGGACTCCTATGGAATGAATTTGGATATATATTTTTGGGTTATTTGCCAGTCAGTGCACTGCAATCGTTATGTTCTAGTTGCCCTAGATCAGTTTTACAAATGACCAGGAAGCCTATGCTCTGTACAGGCCAGGGGCAGAGATTATTAGTGAGGCTGTTCCGAAGGGTTCTTCAGCAGGTTTGGAATTCTCTAGGAGTTGCATTAAGATCAAGGCAGCAACTTTGAGTCCAGGATATTCAAGGGTATTATGTCAAAAGCTACTTAAAACCCACGCAATGCCTTTGCTACTACAAAATTATGGGCTGGTGAAACATTTTATGAGGCCTTGACTGTGCTATTGCCTTTGACAACAGCCCACAATCAACAATACTAGGATGATCAGCTTCCCCTGGTCCAGCTGGCTTTACTGGACTGCTGTGCAGGAGTCAGTGAGCTGCAGCCCAGCTCTTTTAATGCTAGGGTGTGAGAGGTGTGAACACCCCCAAACTAATGTACAGGACACAACCCAATACTACTTTTGCAACAGCTAGCATAAAGAAGTATATTTTGTAGATTCCAAGACTGAATTGACACAGCATACTCTTTTGCAAAGAGTACACCTACAGGCTGCACAAGTGAAGAAAATGTGAATTACAGTCTTAAATCACAGGGACGATGTTTTCAACTGGAGGAGCAAGTCTGGGTGTCTAATCCATACTGTAAAAAGTCACTGCACTAAGTTAGATATGTTATGGGTTAGGCCTGGCCAGGTATTAGATCAGTTTGAGGAACTGGTCTGTAGAATATAGCTAACTTCCAATGATTAGAAAATCTTTCTCCACAGAGATAAGACTGACACCATACAGAGGCTTCTGTATCATTTTACTCACCAGTGGTTCAATGTCCTAAATGCATTCCTTTAGCAGGTGTCAACTTCCATGGCTGGAGGGCCGTGAGTGGCTGCAGGTTTTCATTCCAACCCTTTTCCTAATTAACGAGCAGTTTTCACTGCTAATTAACTTCTTTCCCACCATTTTAATATCCCTGTTTTTTAAGGATTCAGTGTTCTGAATTGATTTGTTTCTTCATTAATTGGCAGCAAAAGAGAACGGAGATGTGAAATGAGCCAACCGATGACCAGCTAGATTGGAATGTCAGACTCCAGCCAATTTCACTCCAACCAGTTTCTTAATGAGAAGCCACTATTGCCATTAATTAAACTCGTTATTTAGTTCCATGGCTCATTGCTGCTCTCATTCTCCCAATAACAGACATTTCCAAAACTTTGATTTTCTGTTTTTCCTAAGAACACCATCAATATGTTTTGGCAACCTGAGAGATCAACCTTACTGAGAACTTCATCTTTCTTTATTTTCCAGATATTGTGTGATGGGCACCGTGAGCTGGTCATGTGGCAGCTTATTTTGTGTCTCATTTTTGGCTGCTCTTAAGGAAAAAAGAAACAACTAAGGGGCCTGAGTCAAGTTAATTAAAATTAAGGCAAAATAAATTAATTAGCGGCAAAAATTGGTTATTAATTAAGAAGGTGTTCAGAATGAAAACCTGCAGCCGCCAAGTGACCTCCAGGACTGGAGTTTGACACCTGTGCTTAAGGTGTCAGAAAAAGGTTTCCAACAACAGCCAACATGGCAACACGTGAATGGGGTTCAAAACTATTCAAGGGTGAGACAACCCCATGACCTTATGCAGACTATGTGTGTTCCATGAGAATGTAATCAAAAGGTTTCTAAACTGAAATCTTAAAGGTTTTCTAAAAGTCTGATCAATTGCTGTTCTCATTTCGTATTATTCATATATCATTTTAAACCATCTTAAAAATAGTATTGATTTATTTTAATATCCAATGTCTTCATTTATTCCAGGTACCACATAAATGTTGGGAAAATTGTGCCTCATAGACTAGTGTCAAAAGATATACTGTAAGTGCCTGTTTATGAAAATATAATGGGACTCTTTCTTCAATTCAACGACACGTTAACTTAAACTACATTTTCATAAAATCCATCCACCTTATCGAGGTCGGATTGTAAACAAGTGTTGTTTGTCACTTTGATTTCAATAGTCACATCGGTGTGTGATCACGGGGCAGGCACCGCCCAGAGAAAGCCGTGCCCACCCTGCAAAATGCTCTGTCTGTCCAATGAAAACTCTAGAGAAGAATAACATTTTATTTTCAAAGTTCACTTCGCCGCACATTTTGCAGCACGTTTTGAACCTGTTGACCGCATTCTTTAATTAAAACAGCGTATACGTTCCATTCTTCTGTTATTTTCTGGTTGGTAACACCAAAGGCTATACATAGGTGGCTTATTAAAAAGCAGACATCTTAACCTCTGTCCCTCCGCAAGCTGCTGGCTCCACGGTTTGAGCCCAGCGCCGCTGCACCAACACGGAGCACAGCGCACCCACGTCAGGCACTAAAACTCCAAAAGATATAGATAAGCCTACACAATCCTCCACTTCTGCGCCCGTGTCGGGTACTCCAAACCTCTGCCTTCAACAAAATATACAGTCCGGTCTGCCTGACTTAAATATGGATAGCAAATCCCAGCCAATTTCAATTAATTATCCCAAGCGCGCATTCGGAAAGACACTCAGAAGTTTTAGTGCAAGCTGGTATCAGTCTCGACCATGGCTTGAATATTCTGTTGTCCGTGATGCCAGCTTTTTCTTTCCCTGCCGCAAATGTAGTATTTCCAATTCGGATCACGAGGGCATATTCACCAAACACGGCTACACTAATTGGAAAAGCTCTAGAAAGGACGGTGGCGGCTTCCACAAACACACGTCTAGTATTCCGCACGTCTGCATGGCAAAGAGTATCGGCGCCGGGCAGAGACGGGTGAAAGCATAGTTCAACTACTGGGTCCAGCCAAAGATAGAAAAGAATAGATATTATGTGAAAAGCATTGGGGAGGCCGTTCAGTTCCTTGCAGTCAATGAACTGGCACTACGTGGTCACAATCACGAAGGTGGGGAGGAGGGACTTTTCCTTAAGTTCTTTGATTACACAATCAAAAAAGATGCCAAACTTGTAGAAATTGTAAAATACATCCCAGGCAATGCAAAATACTCATCAATGTAATTCAAAATGAAATAATTGAGTCTCTTGCCAAAATGGTGCTAAAAGATATCAGGACCAAATATAAAAAAGCTGACTCATGGACTTTGCATTAAAAGTGATGGTACCAGAGATTGCTGTAACATTGAGAATTTGTCTGTAGTGATTAGATTTGTCCAGAACTTCATCCCTGAAGAACACCTGATTGGCTTAATTGAACTGAATCAGCTTGATGCTGAATATATTTGTAACCAAATTCTGTCATGTCTCTGTGAGCTAGGTTACAGCCCAGACATTTTAGTGTGTCAGTGTTTTGATGGTGCTTCTGTCATGTCTGGGGCAAGGGGTGGTGTCAGGCTTTGTTACAAAACAAATTTGGTAAGTACATTCCATATGTACACTGCTACAATCACCAGCTCCATTTAGCAGTGATACATGCAATGGAATCAGAACCTCTGACTAAGAAGTTCTTTGACTGGTCAAATTCATTGAACACATTTTGTCACAGACATTATGTTTCACACACATACAATACACCCACACTGAAAAGACTTCTAGAAATATGATGGACCAGTCATTATGATGTCACAAAGTCCATTGTCAACAATGAGGAAGCTATAAGGGGGCTTCTCTCAGAGGTAGCAGAGGCTGACACTGCCCCTTTTGACATTTGCATAGAGGCATGTGGTCTTTTGACCCAATAAAAAAGCAGAATTTCTTAAGTACATGAAAATTCCTCCTTCATGTGGTTGGTGTGCTGAAACCAGCCAATGCAATTCTACAGGCACATGCAGTGGATTTGTGCACTGCTGGGGAGGTGGTGACAGCTTCACACTGAAGGAGATGAGATGCCACTCATTCTGGGAGAAGCATTTCTCTCAGTGTGAAAGTAGGCCTACCAATTGCCAAAAGGAAGCGTAAAGTTAATTCACAGCTTGATGATAATATTGTTGTGTCTACGCAGGCATGGTGACTCTGATGAACAAATTGCTCCTAATCAGACTTTTAAAAGGGCTATGTTCAGAATTCTTGATAGAGCTACTGTGGAAATGGAGACAAGATTCTCTCAGAGAAATGTTGAATTATTGAGGGCCACATCGCTTCTCCTGCCAAATCAGAATTATTTCTTGATCATTCTCTCCTGAAACCACTTCAGGCATTTGCATGCACAGAGCAAAACAGCATGAGCTTGCAAAATGAAATTGCTGTGGCAAAAGCAATGTTGATCAATAAACTGCCAGTTGATGCTAATCTCTCTGAAGCATGCAAATGCATTCATGCATTCAGCAGTACAAAGAGGCCTTCTCTATATTGCATTCACTATGTGTCACAGCACTCATCATTGGTGTGTCTTCAGCTGCATGCGCGAACTCTTTCTCTACTTTGAACCGCATTCTCACTCCACTCCGCCGAACAATGCTACATTCAAGGAAGAGAAATTGTCATTCTGTCACATGAGAAAAACATCACAGAAAATCTAGACATGAATGAATTTATTTCAGAATTTGCCAAGAGTAACTGCAGACTGGTCCTGTAGATAATATCCAGGTTAAACACTGGAAACTGATATCCTATAGCCTCCCTAATGACTACAATGAGCCATGTTTCTGTTCTTGCTCTCATATGTTGTATACCTTTGACTTTATTGATATTTACCTTGTAGATGTAGTTCTATATTTGTTCACAAAAAATAATAATACAAGTTCTATTGCCTCTGTTAATTTTATTGAACAATAGGTTATGATTTATGCCACAATTTTTGCTTTTATCTATACTAATAAAAGGCAAAGCCCTCACTGACTGACTCACTGACTCACTGACTCATCACTAATTCTCCAAGTTCCCATGTAGGTAGAAGGCTGAAATTTGGCAGGCTCGTTCCCTTTCAGCTTCCTTATAAAAGCTGGGCGGTTTCATTTCGAAATTCTATGCGTAATGGTCATAACTTGAAGCTATTTTCTCCATTTACTGTAATGGGTTGAGCTCGAAAGCTGTGGGGGCGGAGTTTCATGTGACATCATCCGCCTACGTAATCAGCTGACTGTCACGCGCCAAAGGGGAAACCCAAGGAAGACTCCAAAGCAAGA